>NC_080172.1:66967204-67220930 GCF_950295315.1 Erinaceus europaeus | reverse complement strand
CAGCCCCTCCCTTAGAAGACATTCCCCATAAGACCCCCCCAAAGCAGAAGAGGACCCCCCCAAATGGGAATGCAACTAGCAGCAAACCTCTATGGACCCCCTTTTCTTGGTAGAGGTGGTTGGGTTCACTCTTTCAGCATTCCTTTTCCCAAGAGCAGTCTATGGTTCTATAGTCCAGGGGCACCTGGCCCAGCCTGATCACCTCTTCAGTGGAGCAGACTGAGATGATACATCTCAGCAGGGTCTGCTGGACCAGAGGAGAGAGATCTGTCTGTCTAGACACCTCTGCCTGGGCTCACCTCAAAGACTTGCCAAGGTCATCTATTTGATCATCTTGCTTTCTCCTGGTGTCTTTGCTTAATTCTGCATCTGATGCTGGTGTAATTCAACAGAGTTTGTTATCTTTGTTGCTAAAAGTTCTCAGGCTGCAGCAGCTCTTACACCTGAAATGTCTCTTACCATGACCCTCGATTCCCCTGCACTCAGGTCCACTTGCACTGCCCCCTGCCTCCACTGTGTCCTTGCACGGAGGTAGGGGGGCAGTTGTCAGGTGAAAGTAGGGACCTGAGAGGGTGGGTGGACTGTGGTTTCAGGTAGCTCCAGAGCTTCTTGACTACTTTGTGCCACCGAGGCATGGGGGAGAAAAGAACCAATCTGCCATCTGAGGGGTCTCACCTGATGCCATCTATGTCACTATTTTCTGTGTGGCAGAGAGCCAAGCCTGGCCACAACTGTGACAGGTCAAGGAGTTGTAATGGGTGGGGCAGGATTCAGGACTGAAGATCTGATTGGTCAAAACTAAGTAAGATTAGTCAGAACCAAGGCCAGGGAGATAGCTCAACTGGTAGAATATTGGACTTACAGGACGGTGTGGTGGTGCACCTGGTTTAGTGCACATGTTACATTGCTCAAGGACCCAGGTTCAAGCCCCTAGCCCCACCTGCAGAGGGAAAGCTTTGCAAGTGGTGAAGCAGAGCTGCAGGTGTCTCTCTCTCTCCCTCTCTATCTCCCCTACCCTCTCTATTTCTGGCTGTCTCTACCCAATAAATAAAAAAGATAATAAAAAATTCAAACAAACAAACAAACAAACAAAGAATATTAGACTTATATGCCTGAGGTTTCTGGTTGAGTCCCCAATACCACATGTACCAGTATGGCACTCTGGCTTCTATACCTCCCTCCCCTTCTCTCTGAAACTCCCTTCCTGTTATATACTAAGTAATGACAATAAAGATTACTTTGAACCCATAGGCCTGAATCTCTGGTCCATTTCTCCTTAAGTATCCAAGCTGTCTCTTTTCATCTGGACCCAGACCTGACAAGTGGGGAGATCCAGGACACATCACATGCCCCCATACCCTGCTTTGTGTCCCAGAGTGAAGGAGACACCAAAGCACTGGAGCATCCCCTGTTACTGTGATAACCTACATGGTGCCAGGACTTGAACCTGAGATATGTGCATGGCAGGGCACGTGCCCTACCGGGTGAGCTGTCTCTGAGATCTAACACTTAGCTCTCAGTTGAGACCCTGCTAGTTAGAGGAATGAGTTGACTTGTCCCAGGGACACTGATGAGGTACAGAGTGAACTTAATGCTCATGAGGCAGTCAGTCTGCCGGGCTAGTGTGGGGGTGCCTCTTCCTGGGTGTGTATTCTCTGGGTTGGAGAGAACGCGACTGGAGGCAGCCTGGGCTGCTACTCACTCAATGATGTGAGAGAGATGACCCAGGAACAGAGCTCGTGGTGTCGAGGCAATTCAATTTCTTTACTGATCAGAAAGCCAAGGCTTTTTAAGAGTCAGACCTGGAAGTGGCAAGTTGGAAATGGAAATGGCTTGACATGGTTTGGAAAGGGCTGGAGAAAGGCAAAAGGGCTGGGAAAGGTAGGAATTTCCTTAGCAACTGTTGAGAGGGTTTTAACTGGTAGGATTAATAATACCCTACAGGCAGCGAGGGTCTTGAGGGTAGAAAGAAGATAGATCAAAGGAATGGAATGGGTGGGGAGTCTTTCAGGTAAAACAATGATTATATAGATAATAAGGGAGCAGGTCATAGTATCAGGAATGCAGGGTGCTTGTGAGGCAGGGAGTCTGATAAGATGAGGCAAACCTTGGGGGGTTGTGTCCCTCCTCGCTTGACCTCTCAGTAGAGAGAGACTGACAGGATGGATGTCCCCTCAAGTCAAGCCCTGCCAAGCTCAACCATATCCTCATAATTTCCCTACATCAGTCCAGTGGGGCATCACTCCAGTTCACAAGGCATGGCAGGGCAGGAGCTCTTGTGCCCATGTTGCTGACCTCAAAGGTGTATCACCTGTGATTTCAGTTTCCAGTCCAGTAGATGATCCTTGAGGTTACATAGCAGGAAGTTCTCACACTACCAGAGCAGGCTGGGAAGTATTGATGGAACTCAAGCTTTTCCATTGGTTAATATGAATCATGCTGCTCCCCAAAACATCCTTGACTACTAGCTGGATCAGAATGTTGTCTCTTTTTGTTTTTGGCTCCAGCCTTTTCTAATAACTGGATACATGTGGCTGGTACTGCCACCTGGATAGGCAGGAAACCCAGCACTGCAGCAGTCAGCAGTCTACCCAGTTCGGTGCCCAACCTGCCAATGGGACTGCCCTGCAGTTCCAAGTTCATTCTCTGCCTCGTTCAGCTGTGGTTTGGTTTCTTTCTTCTTGGTAGGGACCAGCCTTGTGGGTAGCTCATTTTCCCCAAGCCTATCCGCATCTCCTGTGTTCCCTGCTTTTCTCTCTCTTTTCCTTCCATATTGGTCTCAATGTCCTCTGGAACAAAGATCATATAGCTGTGACATGCCACATATTCAGCTGGGAGGCTGCTTTTCCTCCACTGAGAAGAGGGCAAAGAATGGACAAGAACTCACCCAAGGACTGGTCTGAGCACCTGCAGGCCAGTTTGAAAGAATTCCAGAAGCTATCCTGTTAAGGGTCAGCCTTGACCCCCACCCCCCACTAAGGGCCCCTTGGGATTTCTGGGATTCATATGGCAGCATCTTAGAGAAGAGACAGACTCTATCTAGACCCAACTGTGGGTTTGCAAGGCCACCAGGAGTTGGATTTCACTGCAGGGCTCTCAGGCACCCCTTGTGTTCTTGCTTTTAAATTTATTTTATTTAATTTATTTTTTTATTTTATTCATTGTTTTGTTATTGAATGCACATTTTTGTTCATTCCAGCTAAGTAAATGAGTGCTTCATCTAATCTAATACACATAGACGAATAGTCAGTTTGGGAGACCAGGAAACAGCTCATCTGGGAGAGCATACACATCACCATGCTCAAGAAGCAGGATTTGAGCACCAGCACAAGGAAGCTTCATGAGCAGTGGACTCATGCAGGCACAGAAACCAAGTAGCATAAAAGAAAAAAATTTTTTTTAAAAGTTGTCAGTATAAGTCCCTACCTCTTTTTTTTTAAATTTATTTTTTATTTAAGAAAGGATAAATTAACAAAACCATAGGATAGGAGGGGTATAACTCCACACAATTCCCACCACCCAAGCTCCATATCCCATCCCATCCCCTGATAGCTTTCCCATTCTCTATCCCTCTGGGAGCATGGACCCAGGGTCGTTGTGGGTTGCAGAAGGTGGAAGGTCTGGCTTCTGTAATTGCTTCCCCACTGAGCATGGATGTTGACTGGTCGGTCCATACTCCCAGTCTGCCTCTCTCTTTCCCTAGTAGGGTGGGTCTCTGGGGAAGCAGAGCTCCAGGACACATTGGTGGGGTCTTCAGTCCAGGGAAGTCTGGTCAGCATCATGCTGGCATCAGGAACCTGGTGGCTGAAAGGAGAGTTAACATACAAAGCCAAACAAATCGTTGAGCAATCATGGAACCAAAGCTTGGAATAGTGGAGAGGAAGTGTTGGGGGGGTACTCACTGCAAAGTCTAGTGTACTTCTGTTTTCAGGTATATATTTTGCACTAGTTTATGGATACGTGTGAACATATGCTCTCTCTCACAGAACCTGGTCTATATCTAGGTTTTGGGACTTTGTTAGAAAGTGTACCACCTGGGATGGAATTAGAGTATACTATGAAAGGAAAGGTCTCACCCGAGTAATGAAGCTGAAGGGTTGTCATTACACACCTGAAGTCTCTGGACACAGTCTGAAGTGAAGCGTGTTGAGGTGGCAATCGTAGCATTGATGTCCCTACCTCTTTTAACTTTGTAAACACTTCTTTTATAAAATAGACTTGTATAGGTATGAGAGATAACATAATGGATTTGCAAACAGATTCTCATGCCTGAGGCTCTGAGGTCCCAGGTTCAATTCCCCATACCACTATAAGCCATAGCTGAGCAGTGCTCTAGTAATAAATAAATAAATAAATAAATAAATAAATAAATAAATAAAATGGACCTGGATTAGTTTCAAGTGTGCAGTGTAACTCATGATTCATGTAGCCAATATATTATCAATATATTATCAATATATATATCCCCACAGTGAGCTCATCATACTCATCACTGTACAGTACTGCCATGCTTTCCCCCCCCTTATGATGAGATCTTTGAAGATTTACTGTCTTAAGAGCTTTCGTATGTACAATACAGTATTATTAACTGTAGTCACTGTCACAGGCCCATGGCTGACTTACTTTATAACTGGGTGTTTTGTTTTGTTTTTCCCTCCAGGGTTATTGCTGGGACTCAGAGCCTGCATCATGAGCACACCACCTCCAGTGGAAACTTTCCCCCATTGTTTATCATTCTTTTTTACTTTATTAAAAAATATTTATTTATTCCCTTTTGTTTACCTTGTTGTTGTTATTGTTATTGATGTCATCGTTGTTGGACAGGACAAAGAGAAATGGAGTGAGAAGGGGAAAACAGAGAGGGAAAGAGAAAGACAGACACCTGCAGACCTGCTTCACCACCTGTGAAGCGACTCCCCTGCAGGTGGGGAGCTGGGGGCTGATCCTTATGCGGTCCTTGCGCTTTGTGCCACGTGCGCTTTTTTCTTTTTTACTTTACAGGACAGAGAGAAGTTGAGAGGGGAGGAGGAATTAGAGAGGCGGACAGAGAAATAACCTGCAGCTCTGTTTCACTGCTTGTGAAGTTCCCTCTGCAGGTGGGGAGTGGGGGATGAACAAGGGTCCTTGTGCATAATGTGTGCACTCAACTGGGTGAGCTGCCGCCTGACCTTATAACTGGGTGTTTGTACCTTTTGACCCCCTTTACCCTTTTCATCAACCTTTCCCACTCTGCTCCCCCCCCCCTTTTTTTTTCCATCTCTGGGGCTTTGCTGCTCTGGACTGATTGTTTTCAGATAGATAGAGACAGAGACAAAGAGGGAAAGAAGCTTCCTCCAATGTGGTGGGGACATGACTTGAACCTAAGTCATGCACATGGCAAAGCAACACAATACCCAAGTGGGTTGTTTGGCCAGCCCATTGTCCTCATTTTAATGTACCATGGTTACATGTACATGTTACATGTACTCTGGTTGATGCCATAGGTCTTCAAAGAAATACCTTGGGACCCCTTTGTCTCTCAGCCAGTTTCTCTAACCCAGAAATGACTGTTTTCTTCATTACCATTTCTTTTATTCCTTTTCTTTCCTTCTCTCTCTTCCTTCTCTTCTTTTCCTTTCTCTTCCTTCCTTTTTCTTTCTTTCTTCCTTTCTTTCTTTCTTTATTCCTTTTTTTTTTTTTGTGGAAATGAGGCCTCACGCATGCTTGGGCTGCTTTTTCATTGAGAGAGACAGAGACGGAGGGAAATAAAAAGAGAGACACCACAGAATTGAAGCTTCTTCTAGTGCTATAGCCCCTCTCATGGGCTACCTGACCACTCCCCTGGCAAAGCATGCAACCTACCCCTCTTGATATAACTTTCCACTACTTCTTAATCTCACCTAGATGTGGGTAGATCTTTTTCTTTTCTTTTTAAATTATTTTATATTTTTTCCTTTCATAGTCCTTTTTTATTGTTGTAGTTATTATTGTTGTTTTTGATGTAATTGTTGTTGGATAGGACAGAGAGAAATGGAGAGAGGAGGGGAAGACAGAGAGGGGCAGAGAAAGATAGACACCTGCAGACCTGCTTCATCACTTGTGAAGCAACTCCCCTGCAGGTGGGGAGCCAGGTGTTCAAACCGGGATCCTTACGCCTGTCCTTGTGCTTTGTGCCACATGGACTTAACCTGTTGTGTTACTGCCTGACCCCCATATTTAATTTAATTAAATTTATGTATTTATTTACTCCGCTGTAAAAAATGGTGACTTCACCATTTTCAGCCGATCTTGGATGGACCTTGAAAAATTCATGTTAAGTGAAATAAGTCAGAAACAGAAGGATGAATATGGGATGATCTCACTCTCAGGCAGAAGTTGAAAAACAAGATCAGAAAAGAAAACACAAGTAGAACCTGAAATGGAATTGGCGTATCACACCAAAGTAAAAGACTCTGGCGTGGGTGGGTGGGGAGAATACAGGTCCAAGAAGGATTCAGAGGATCTAGTGGGGGTTGTATTGTTATATGGGAAACTGGGGAATGTTATGCATGTACAAACTATTGTACTTACTGTTGAATGTAAAACATTAATTCCCTAATAAAAATTATAAAAAAAGAAAAAAAACATTTCAAAAAATATATATATTTTATTTTATATTTTTTCCTTTTGTTGTCCTTTTTTATTGTTGTAGTTATTATTGTTGTTTTTGATATAATTGTTGTTATATAGGACAGAGAGAGATGGAGAGAGGAGGGGAAGACAGAGAGGGGCAGAGAAAGATAGATACCTGCAGACCTGCTTCACCACTTGTGAAGCAACTCCCCTGCAGGTGGGGACCCAGGGGCTCAAACCGGGATCCTTATGCCTGTCCTTGCGCTTTGTGCCACATGGACTTAACCTGCTGCATTACTGCCTGACCCCCATATTTAATTTAATTTAACTTAATTTAATTTAATTTATGTATTTATTTTTAACCAGAGCACTGTTCAGCTCTGGCTTATGGTTGTATGGGAGATTGAACCTGGGACGTTGCTTTTTTAATTTAATTTAAAAAAAAATTTTGGATAGGACAGAGAGAAATTAAGAGAGAGGGGGAAGACAGACACCTGCAGATGTGCTTGCTTCACCACCCGTGAAGCGATGCCCCCTTCAGGTGGGAAGCCAGGGGCTTGAACTGGGTTGCTTGTGCTGGTCCTTAAGCTCGCGCCATGTGCACTTAACCTGCTGCTTTACCACCCGACTCCCTGAACCTGGGACTTTGGAGCCTCAAGCATGAGAGTCTGTTTGCATAATCATTATGCTATCCACCTTCCACCCCATATTTTAGTTTTTAATGAAAGCAATAGAAACAGAGAGAAAGACAGAGAAAGAGACCAGAACACTGCTCAGCTTTGACTTATGGTGGAGCTGGGGATTAAACCTGGGACCTCAAAACTTTGGGTATGAAAGTCTTTTGCATAACCATTCTGCTGTCTCCCCAGCTTGGTAGATCTTTGTTTTTATTATTGCAACCAAGACAAGATTATAAGCTTTACAAGAGGCACTTTATCAGGGAGGTCAAAGGGAATGGCACTAAGGACATGTGCTGAGTTATGGAGTGTCGGTCTTAGTGGAACTAGAATCTGACCCCCCCACACCCCCACCCCATGCTCAGCATCATTAGGACCCATCACCAGGGCCCTTGGGCTCTATCCACTCCTAGACCCCAAATGAGAAAATAAGTTTCCTGTTTGGTTCCACATGTCTCCCCAGACCTCTGCCACTATTGGAATAGTGCTCCCCACTGCTTCCTGGAGGGCTCTCATAAGCTGAACTAGGAGGAGACTTTGCATTGCTGGTCCTTCTGCCCTGCCCTGGGGGACATGGAGGAGCTGGAAGATGCTGTCTCTGCCTAAGCTGTCTTCCCACAGTGGCTCATCCTCCTCCCTTTTTCTTTTCTCTCTTTCTCTTCCTCTGCCCTCCCTTCCTCTGTCATCCTCTTCCCCCTTACCCCCACACCTTATTTTGGTGGCACCAGGGCCTCACACCTGCATACTTAGGTGAGAGCCTAGACTGCCTGCAATACTGGTGGAGCAAGGAGGCTTTGTGGCAAAGAGTCCCATTCACTAGCTCTGACCGGGGCTGGCAGAATGTGTGAGAGAGTGTTTGAGAGCGAAAGTATGTGTGTGTGTGTGAATGTGTTTGTGTGTGCAATTGAGTGTGTGTGTGTGTATGTGTGTGAATGTGTGAGCAATTGAGTGAGTGTGTGCATATGTGTATAGAGGGTCAGCAGTATTTGTGGTCTGCTCCTCTGGGACTCAGACATATACTACAGGGATTTGGGGTGCATTTACTTGCTTGAGAGAAGCTGGGCTCAGGTCAGGGACGTCCTGTACAGGGGCTGGCCCCACCCATTGAGTCCCAGGGGCTTTTCTCCCTGCCCATGTCTCCCACTGCTCTCCAGCTGCCCCCATGGATTGTGCATGCTTGGCTCTGCCCGAGTGCCCTTCCCATCTTCTTCAAAGGGTATTTCTTGCTCCTCCCTCTGGACTCCCCACATCCACCCTGTGAAGCCTCTCATCTGCCCCATCTTCTGTTGGAATCTGCATCTCCTTCCCCTCCATAGTGAAGGCTAGTGGCCAATGGTGGGTTTATATGTGCCCCCCAACATACTCACAGCATGTGTCTCACCGGCCCCTCTTCCTGTCTCAGCACCCAGCACTGCACCCCAGATCAAGACAGGCTTTGGTGCTTATGCCCAGATCAAGGCTCCCAGGAGCAGGACCATGAGGATGACAGCGATGAATGTTCATCTGTGGGAAGAGGGGTGCCTTCTGGATGAGGCTCTGGGCCCTGATGTCAGGCCCGGGTACATCCATCCTAATAGAACAGAGACCTCAGGCTAACTTGGTGGGGTATCTGGGGCTGGAATGGTTGGGGAGCTCCACAGCGACATCTAGTGGCCACAATAGGCTATAGCCCTACGAGATTTTCCAGAAGGTCTTGAGTCCTGTGTAGACCCTGGGCTTCTGAGCAACCCCTGTCAGTTTTTGATACCCCAGGGCTCTGGAGCAGTAGACAGGACCTCGGCTTTCCAGTCAGTGTCTGATGGACATTCTCAGTAGCTACAGAATGGCCTGGTGTGTGAGCTACTTAAAGAGCTGTCTGTCCTGGGGCAGGTAGAAAGTTCACCAGGTAGGGCATCCATGGAGCCCATGGTTCAAACCCTGGCACTACATGAGAACACCACAGTACTGGGGGAAGCTCCATGGATGGTGAGCAGTGATATATATATATATATATATATATATATATATATATATATATATATATATATATATGTGTGTGTGTGTGTGTGTGTGTGTGTGTGTGTGTGTGTGTGTATTTGAAATAAAAAGAATGAAAAAGTTACCCAGAAGCTGTGGAATCATGCTTGCATGAGGACCCAGACACACACACACACACACACACACACACACACACACACACACACACACACACACACTTGTCTGTTCTGTCTGAGGCATTATGGGCAGAGAACTTCTCTCAAAGGATAAGTCCCTGGTGACAGTTACAGGAGGTCAGTGAGGTTACAGACGGTGGGCAGACTGTGGTCCAGAGGGAAGAGAACATTTTTCTGAGCGGGGAGCCTATGTGTTGTTTATTCTGTGTTGCTGCTTTTTTCTGTTTCTTCTCTTTTGACCCCAGTGACATTGTTTCTGTCCTCCCTTAGCCCTTGTCAGTGTCTCCTGCCTCAGCCTCCTTGTCCTTCAACCCCCTCCCCTATTTTTGTGGCTTTCTCTGTCTCTCTTCCTGCTTGCTATATTACCATGACTATTTCTCTCCATGTCTTTTGCTCTCTGTCTCTCTCTCTCCCCTTACCTTACCCCCAAGGCCAGCCTGACATTATTCAAGGCAGCAATGGCTCACTTGCTTGGAGAGAAATATGAGCTTAAGGACACATCTTAGAATAGGGAAGCTTCCAATGGAGGGAATGGGGTATGGCACTCTGGTGGTGGGAATTGTATGGAATTGGACCCCTCTTATCCCACAATCTTGTTGATCATTATTAAATCACTAATAAAAAAAGAAGTTGAGAAATAAGAAAACACAAAGTAGAACTTGTACTGGGTTTGGTGTATTGCACCAAGTAAAGACTCTGGTGTGGGGGGCAGGGTTCGGGTCCTGGAACATGATGGCAGAGGAGGACCTAGAGGTGGTTGAATTGTTATGTGGAAAACTGAGAAATGTTACACATGGACAGACTACTATGTTTTAATGTTGACTATAAACCATTAATCCTCAATAAATAAAAAAAATAAAAAAAGGACACATCTTTAAGATAATCTTTTCCTGCAGCCCCAGGCAGTGGTGTGGACTCCTCCCCACCCGCCCAGCCTGGAACACTGCTCTCTAGCTGTCAGAAAGCATATAGGGCTTTCTCCCCTAGGCTCTTCAGGGCCACTGCACCTGTATAAGCAGGGAGTATTGAGCTACATACAGCCCTGTCCTTGGGGAGTCATGCTCAGGACACTTTTCTAGGCAACATGGGTTGGGTTTTCCCTGACAGCTGGGGATGACGGAGCTCACACTGAGTAAATGTTCTCACAGTACACACTGAATGGCCTGTCCTGGCCACATGGTAACACCCGGAGGATGCTGGATGGTGCTCAGGATGAATAGTTCAACAGGGGAGGGACATGAGGTTGGCAGCTGGCAGGAACCACTAGCTCACTCAGGAGCATTACAGGGGACTGCAGGGCCCTGTATACCCACACGCCTGTTCTCAAGCACCCTTCCACTGGCCTTATCACCCGCTCTACCTCTACCACCACCCCAGCCCCTTTTTCCAGTGTCACAGTCATATCTGCAGTGTTCACAAGAGGTTCCAAGTCCCCACTGTCCATGGTTTTCTGCATGTTTTTGCTCCCCCACCCCTAGGAGTAACAAAAGCCACTTACTCCCCATACCTCTCTCTCCCTTTAATTCAGCAATCATTGTCTGATAGCACATTCTGATGACATGTTACATTTTCTCATGCTAATTGCATAAATAAGACACCCAATTATCTGGGGAAAATTATGGAATTTCCAGGCTCCAAAAGTGATTTGAGGGCTCAGCATGATGCCTCCCACTGTCCCCTTTGTGGAGTTCCAGGTATTAGGTGGTGATCATCCCTCTCAGCTTCCCAGGATACCCCAAGTCTTAAGTGTCTGTTCCCTTGCCCCACTAAGGCCCTGGGACCCTCTTGACTAAGGAACTAGTTGGCATAGAGACACCTGCTTACCAGTCACTTCACAGATGAGACACACAGAGAGAGAGAGATACAGAGAGCAAGACCCAAAGCACTGCTCCACTGCTCATGAAGTTCTCCCCTGCAAACAGGGACAGGGAACTTTTTCTTTCTTTCTTTTTTTAAATATTTATTTTATTTATTTATTCCCTTTTGTTGCCCTTGTTGTTTTATTATTGTAGTTATTATTGTTGTTGTCATTGTTGGATAGGACAGAGAGAAATGGAGAGAGGAGGGGAAGACAGAGAGGAGGAGAGAAAGATAGACACCTGCAGACCTGCTTCACCGCTTGTGACGCGACTCCCCTGCAGGTGGGGAGCCGGGGTTCGAACCGGGATCCTTATGCCGATCCTTGTGCTTTGCGCCACCTGCGCTTAACCCGCTGCGCTACAGCCCGACTCCCCGGGAACTTTTTCAAGCCATTTCTTATGTGTGATTATTGGTAGTTTACAAGATTGGAAAATTACAGGCTATAGTTCCACACCACTCCCACCACAAAAGTTCTGGTCCCCAGCCTCTTAACAATAACCACTATAGTTCTCACAAAGTCTCAGAGACAGTTTGTTTACTTCTGTGTTATTATTATTTTTGAAAGTTCATGTGTTTCATCTCCAGACTCCACCTAAGAGTAAACACACACAATAGTAGTTGTCTTTCAACTACCTCTTCACTTATTTTGCTTAACATAACCACCTCTAGCTCCATCCCTTTTGGGGGTTGGGGGCTTGACCCTGGTAAGGTGTATATTCTACCAGGCACATCTGTTCCCTCCCCCCAGCAGGCCACTTTCTTCCCCATGTCATCTTTTCTTTTCTTTAAATATTTATTTATTTCCTTTTTTGTTGCCCTTGTTTTTTTATTGTTGTAGTTATTATTGTTCTTGATGTCATTGTTGATGGATAGGACAGAGAGAAATGGGGAAAGGAGGGGAAGACAGAGAGGGGGAGAGAAAGATAGACACCTGCAGACCTGCTTTACCACCTGTGAAGCGACTCCCCTGCAGGTGGGGAGCTGGGGGCTCGAACCAGGATCCTTGTGCCACGTGCACTTAACCCACTGTGCTACCACCCAACTCCCCATGTCATATTTTCGTCACCAGCAGAGAGGACTTGACACTGGGCTCTGGGAAGCCTTCATGGACTACTGTGCTCTAGGGGTCTACTACATAATGCTCCCAGTCCCATGCATCTGAGCCCCATCCAGGGGGCTCCTGGCTGTGTGGGGAATAGGTTCACTTGCCCCTTGCTCTGTCTGTGTAGACACCTGTGCAAATATTCTCTTTCAGATGCACCAAGGGAGCTGGGTGCTTAAAGAGTACTAGGACATATCCTTTAGTAAAGACTGCAGTCGCTTCTGGGTTTACTTTGTGTAATTTTGGATTTGCATTTCTCGTGGGGAGGAGGTATGATGGGGGAGAGTTTGTGAGCAGATTCTTGCCTTTTCAGAAGCTGCCATCTTAGTCTCTGCATCTAGGAGTGTTAGCTTCTTCCTCCACAGTCATGGGGGCCCTTCTGTGGCCAGGCTCTGCAAGTTGGAGGTGGTGGGCTTGTTGCCTTTCAAGAACAGTGCAGAAATGATTGTGCCACTGGAAAATGGATTGAGGCCAATGGTAGAGGATGGGTGGGAGATAAGGTTGGCAGAAGGGTGCTTGGGAACAAGTCTGTGGGTATCCAGGGACCTGGAGGTACTGCAGTGCTCCTGAGTGGGCTAATGGGTCATGCTGGCAGAGAAAGCCAAATGTTAGCTGCCAGACTGTGCTGGTCTTCAGCAAGAATGCAAGATATATGTCTCTCCATCATCTAACAGGAGTTCAAGTACCACCTAGGCTGCTTTGTAGGTAGCAAGAGACACAGCAGGACCATCCACATAGGGAGGTGTGTGTATTGGGGGAAAGGGGCAGGGGAGAGTCGATTGCACAGAGACTGGCCAAGACTGGGGAAAACAGGGAAGGTTCCATGTCTGAATTTTTTGTTTGTTTCTTAGAGTTTTATTCAATATGAGATATATATATATACACAAAGACAGGGAGAGACTGAGACCAGAGTATTTCTCCAGTATATGCTACAGTGGTGAGGAATCTGGAGCCTCAGCCTACAAACCCTGAAATCTGCTCCTGAGTCATCTTTCTGAAAACTAGGAAGAGCCTTTCTTTCCTTCTCTTCTCTTCTCTTCTCTTCTCTTCTCTTCTCTTCTCTTCTCTTCTCTTCTCTTCTCTTCTCCTCTCCTCTCCTCTCCTCCCCTCTCCTCCTCCCTCCCCTCCCCCTCCTCTCCTCTCCTCTCTCCTCTCCTCTCCTCCTCCCTCCCCTCCCCCTCCTCTCCTCCCCTCCCCTCCTCCCCTCCCCTCCTCTTCCTTTCCCTTCCTCCTCCCCTCCCCTCCTCCTCCCCTCCCCTCCTCCTCCCCTCCCCTCCCCTCCTCCTCTCCCCTCCCCTCCCGTTCTCCTCTCTTCTCTTCTCCCCTCCCCTTCTCCTCTCTTCTCTTCTCCTCTCCTCTCTCTTCTCTTCTCTTCTCTTCTCTTCTCTTCTCTTCTCTTCTCTTCTCTTCTCTTCTCTTCTCTTCTCTTCTCAAGTAGTGGAGCAGGTCTGCAGGTGTCTGTGTTTCTCTCTTGCTCTCTATCTCCCTCTCCTTCTCAATCTATTTTCCTCATCTCAATTTTTCTCTGCCCTGTCCAATAAAAACAAACAAACAACAGCAAAAGAGAATTACAGCAATGCCTGTGAAACAGGTGCTGTGGATGGACCCTGGTTCCTGCAGGTCTGATGGCCTCTTGTTATCAGTGCAGTGCACACTTCAGCCTAGGGTTTTCTCTGCTGTACACTGACCACAGTTCACCCTTATCCATGGGCAGATTCAGGCAGAAAGATCCAAATCTTTAGCTTCTGGGGGTATCACAATGTATCCTAGACAGCAGACCCCTACTCCAGATGGAAAGGTCTTAGTTGCCTGCTGTATCTACTGTTCTTCCCCCTCCCCTGCCCCATGTATTTATTAGTGAGAGAACCAGAGAATTGGAAGACTGAATTCAGGGCCTAATGCTTATGAATCCAGTGCTCTAGCTACTGTACCACCTCCTGGGCTTCCATCTGCTGTTCTTCAATGCAATTTGGCTTCCTTCCAGCTAGATCAGTGACCTAAACCCCCTGTGGCAGGGCCTGCCTGATTCTGGGAAGGCCAGTCCCCAGAGCATGCAAAGTACTTGGTAGACTGAAGTCACTACCTGATGGTGCTCTGTGCACCGGGGCAGAAAATGTCCCCTTGGGCACAGGGCTGGGCCGACTCAGATACTTGCTTCTTCCTATCATCCATCCTCTGAGGCCCTTCAGCTTCCACCCTTCTGTGTTTTCTGTCCTGTGGCATTGTGATGTCACTGTGTGTCAGCCAATGGCTGCCCTGCTGGCCCATGGGCCTCCTGGGCCACCCCCTCAACTGGCCTGAAGGCCCTCTACCCTGCAGGGCAGCCCCTGGAGCATGGGCCCCTCCTGACTCCCGTCTCAGCCTCATGCTCCTCACGGTCAAGCTGCTCCTGGGCCGACGATGCAGGCTGCAGGTGTCGGGGCAGGAGAGCGTGGCAGCCCTGAAGCAGCTGGTGTGGCAGCGGCTGCAGGTGCCGGTGGAGCAGCAGCACCTGCTCTTCCACGGCCAGATCCTGGCCGATGACAAGCGGCTCTGTGACTACAGCATCGGGCCCAACGCCTCTATCAATGTCATCATGCGGCCCCTGGAGGAGAAGGCCGACTCTGCAGAGGTCCACAGGCCCCAGCCCCTCTGGCACCACCTGCGCCAGGTCCTGGACAAACATTTCCGGCCCCAGGATGCCGAGGAGGTGCTGCAGCTGCTGAAGCAGGAACACGAGGAGCGCCTGCAGAAGGTGAGCCTAGGCCACCTGGAGCAGCTGGCACATGACCTCCTGATGGAAGAGGAGCAGGCTGAGTCCACAGGAGAGGTGGAGCCCGGGGCCACAGACTCCACATCCCCACACAAGGAGGAAGAGAGGGAAGCAGCGGAGAAGGAGGAGGGAGCAAAGGAGGAGGAGGCTGATCAGTAAACTGGCCATCCTGCTTGTGAGCATGACCAGCCTCCCAGCCTCACCCTATTTCCCCACTGGGTCCTGTCTGGTCCTGTGGGTGGAGCTGCATTCTCACCCTTTCTCGAAACATCAGAGCAGCTGGAAGAATTGAGGATCCTGTGTCCTCTCTTGGTTAGTCACTCATTTCTGAGATGCAGAGTGAATCTGCCTTTATCATCATCCCCCCCCCCCAGATGGGGTTCTGATTGCTCCATGAGCAGCCAGTTTAGGCTGGCACCCCAGCCTGTTCCACAGTCTCCATGGCTCTGAGCAAATTCTCTTCCTCCTCTGTGATGAGGGGTGGGAGTCAGACAATATGAGTTCATTTCCCCCCATCTCCAGCCACAACACCTGTTCTCAAGCTCCCCAGAAATGAGATGAGAAGCCAAGTAGTTGCCCCATTTCCCTTTGGGGCAAGACTTCCCTGCTGTCTGCCTGCTATTTATGGGGTTGGGTGGCAGAGGTAGAGGGGCAAAGAGTGCCCACTATGTGCCAGGCCTTGAATGCCGTCAATACACACCAACAAGGAAGAGCAGGAAGTGGACACACACAGGGCAGTTTGCAGTCACACATTCATGACTCCAGCTCCTGCCCCAGTGCATCAGTCCAGAGAGGTCATTAAACCTCACTACCTCTCCCAAACTACCCAGGCTCCCAGGATCAGCCAGGGTGCCAGTTGAGCTCTTGCCCTTACAGAGCATGCAGCTTGGATGGAGAGAGAACATCAAGTTGACAGGTCATAGCCTACAGCAGCTATGTGGCTATTTGCTCAGGGCCCAGATTCCACATGAAGGGTCCCTACTGTCTCCCTGTATCCTCTCCGCTGGCTTTCATCCCTACATGAAGCTCAGGTCCCATGTGTTAAGTGAAGAACATTACAATAGTATGCACTTAACCTCCTCAGTGTTTGTGAGGTTTGAATAGTATACAGTATGGTTAGTGGTGATGGTAGGGGGAGACCCAGATGGAAATCCTGTTCCGATCCCCGAGAAAACCTAGTAGAAGTTGTCATCCCCACTCTACTCACTACCATCTCCTTCACCAATACTCAGAGGAAGGGACACTGGGGGCCTCTGAAGACATAAATACCATCTTCTGGGCACCAAAGGTTTGGCATAGGGTGGTTGTAGCCAGGTTGAGGAGGGGAGGGATCCCCTACCTGCTAGTTGTGGTTCCTACAGGATCCTGGTCCTGCTCCCAGTGCTTGGTTCTCTACAAGTGAGATCTCCCTATGTTCCCCTCTATGCGTGTTTCTGTGCTGGGGCCCTGCCACTTGCCAGGGGGACTTGCCTATTATCTTTCCATTAGGGAACTAATAGCCCATTTCCCAGGAAATCTGTGAGTGATAAAAATAAGTGGACCATTTTATTTCTTCTACCAAGTGAAGCTGGCATGAAGGATTAAGCGTTGGATAGCCTTTGTTTTCTCTAGCTGAGGGTGTCTGTCTACAGCTCTGTTACTGGATGCTATGGAGGAAGGCTTTGGTCCCACACAGGAGGAAGGATTGTTGTCCTATCCTCCAAGCCTCTGGCCACTTCCTACTGCTGACTTCAAGCTTTCAGGGGCAATCCTAGTTCTGGGTCTTCTCCACAGGAGTTGACACAGAGAAGATACCTTTCACTTGGACCAAGGGAGTACTTGCCATCCTCACTGTAGCTTGTCCCCTAATGGGCGAGCCAAAAGTGAAAAGGGACCATCAGGTATATGGATGTCTGGGACAGAGCAGCCCTCACATCTGGTAATGAATAGGTCAGCAGCCTGCTCTGTGTGGAGGGCCCAGCTCTCAGGCTGTCGGTGTTGGAGAACCTGTCCTGTGCCAGCTTCACACATTTCATATCAAAACCCATGCCAGAGAACCAGCTGGAGGCTGCTTGCTCCCTTCTCTGCTGTTACCACTGGAGGGATACTGGGAATGGGGATGGTGTTCTCCCTACACTTCAGCCTTGGGCATTCTCCAGTTAATTCCACACAAAGTTGCCCTGCTGCTGTGGAAGGACTCAAGATCCTTTGGGGTTTTAATAGCTTTGCTCAGGTCCATCCTCTGGTGCAGGCTTCCAGCTTTATGTTCCTGTCTCCAGAGAAGCTTGGCTTTCCTTCTGGATCCTGCGCCTGCCAACCAGTTACTTCCTGTCCCTGGAAAAATAGTCTTTCCAAGGGGAACAGACCCAACCCTATAGCATGGTTTAGGCTTGAACCATTTTTTTCTTTTTTAAAATGTTTTTATTTATAAAAAAGGAAATATTCACAAAACCATAGGATAAGAGGGGTACAACTCCACACAATTCCCACCACCAGAACTCTGTATCCCATCCCCTCCCCTGATAGCTTTCTTATTCTTTAACCCTCTGAGAGTATAGACCCAGGGTCATTGTGAGATGCAGAAGGTGGAAGGTCTGGCTTCTGTAATTGCTTCCCCGCTGAACATGGGTGTTGACAGGTCGATCCATACTCCCAGCCTGTCTCTCTCTTTCCCTAGTAGGGTGGGGCTCTGGGGAAGCAGAGCTCCAGGACACATTGGTGGGGTTGCCTGTCCAGGGAAATCTGGTTGGCATCATGCTAGCATCTGGAACCTGGTGGTTGAAAAGAGTTAACTCAAAGCCAAACAAATTGTTGACCAATCATGGACCTAAAGACTGGAATAGTGCAGATGAAGAGTTGGGGGGCCTCCATTTTATAGATAGCTACTAGGCATATTTTAGTTATATTCCAAAGGGCCTATGGCTATACTAGTTTTTTTTTCTTTTTTTTTTTCCCCCGAGCCTGAAATCTGATATGCCTGTGGATCCAAGTTATTGTCTGGGGAGATGATGTCATGGTTGGAAAAAGGACCAGAAAGCTGGATCAGGGAAGAGAGTAGCTCCCTAATATGGGAAAGGGGTATAAATATTTTTTTACACTTTGATCAACAAATACCGATGGTGGTCCTACTAGTCTCCACTAGATGGCAGTTTGGAAAGTTTAGAAAGCAGCACGCCCCCTGCTGTCTATTGCTACTGAGTGCAGCAGGAGGGTTCATGGAAGTGCTGCTACACCTGTGCTTGAGATGAGGCAATGCACCTATAAGGAGAGATCTCACTCCTGTCCACAGTTTGAGTGGTGGGGCTGGGACTGGTTTGGCAGCTCACTGTTAGAGGCAGGTGTTAAAGGAGGGAGCCGACAGTATTCCAGGGGTTCCAGAGATCCACTTGCCCCATTCTGTTGGAAGCAGGTCACAAGTTCTGCTCAAATTCAGGGGGAAAAGCCTTCACAAAGGCATGACACTATGGGGAGGGGGGCAAGAGAAACAGCCTCAGAATCTGTCCACCACAGCAGGTCTTGATGGTGTCAGATTTTTTTTAAATTTCTTTATTGGAGGATTAATGGTTTACAGTCAAAGATGTTGTTTTGTATGTATGACATCCCTAATAATAAGTCAAAGTGTATGGGGGTCGGGGGTAGCACAGAAAGTTAAACGCACATGGTGCAAAGCACAAGGACCAGCATAAGGATCCTGGTTCAAGCCGCCAGCTCCTCACCTGCGGGGGGGGGGGGGGGTGGGGGTGGGTGGATAGCCTCACAAGTGGTGAAGCAGGTCTGCAAGTGTCTATTCTTCTCTCCCCTCTCTGTCTTCCCCATCTCTCTTGATTTCTCTCTGTCCTATCCATCAATATCAATAACAATAACCACAACAACAATAAAACAACAAGGACAACAAAAGGGAAAATAATAAATAAATGAAGTGTAGGGGAAAGTGAGCTCTCTGGGTAGGGTGCCTACATTGCCATGTATACACTGAAGTTCAAACCCTGGCACCACATGGGAGGTGTTATCGCTACAGAAGAAGCTTTAGTGCTGTGCTGTCTCCCCATCTAAATAAAAGAAAAATCACACGTGTGAGGTCCCAGTTGCATGTGCGTGTGCGTGTGCGTGCGTGTGTGTGTGTGTACACACATACACACACACACACACACACACACAATGAATTGTAGTCAGCCCAGGAATTATGGGAGCACAATTTAAGGTGGCTATAGGGAGGCTTCAAGGTGGAGGAGGCATTTGAACCTATGAATGATGGGAAGGAAAGCAACTGAAGGCTAACTGAGGGACTGTGTCTGACACCCAGGGTCCACACCAGGAAGGCTGTCTCTTGGGTCACCATGAACAGCTTCTGATCTTGTTGGTGCCTCATGACACCTAAAGGCACATGGCATGCATATCTGCCCCCTGCAAATACCTCTTCAGACCCAGCACAGTTGGCACATGTTTATAGAGCCAGGGTTGCAGGAATGAGCTCAAGGTTCCCCGCCACACGCAGTGTCAGTGGACCAGGCCTATTAGAGTTCTGCCTGTTGGAGCCCATTCAGCTGATCTGGCTCCCAAATCCTCACACAACACATACAAGGCCAGAGAGGAAGACACTGCAGAGCTGTTCAGAGCTGCTAGGGCTATAGGAGAAAGTGACCTGGACCATGTTTGCTGTATTCAAGTGATGACTCATGTGTTCAGGACAAAGGCATTCATGGGGCACATGGGGCACATGGGGACATGGGGCTGGGCATGTGTCTGACTGCTCACAGACCTAGCTGTGTCTGTGAGCAGAGACCCTGGTCTCATGAGGACACTCCAGTATGTCATGCCTGCCTTCCATACTTTTACCAGCCTGGCTCACTCTCTTGTGCTCCCAGCTGGTTTGGGTGGCTGCCACCCCATGACAGTAGAGTGGCCAGGAGGCAGGCTACTCCAGGTCAGGGCTCTGCTGCCCAGCCAGCTGTCACTCGGGAGACAGCCAAGGTAAGAACAGCTGCACACCAGGGTCCCTGTGCTTCTGCAGCTGTCTCCCTGTGCTGCTGCTACCAGGGGCCAGCTGTCTCTTCCTCACTCGGTCTTCTTGTTCCTCTCCCCACTCTTCTCTCCCTTTACCTTCTTCTCTTTCTGACCACACATGGGGTCAGGCTAACTGCTTTGTGTGGACGCTGGGCTGATGCCTTTCAACCCATTCTCTTCTTGTGCCTCTCTCACCTACTCCCTTCTACTAAACATCCCAACTCTCTTCCTGCTCCTGTGGTCTTTCTCATTTATCTGCTCAACTCACCCAATGGGTGGGCATTGGCAGGGGCCTGGATCCTACTACCTTTGAATATGTCCCCACCTGTACCCACTTGTGTAATACAAGCTCCTAGGTGCCTTCTCCCCGCCAGTGCTTCAGTACAGTGAGGAATGGTCCTAATTATAGGCATGTGCCTGCTTGCTGAAAGAGATTCCCCAAACTGACACCTCCCAGAAGAAGGATGCAGACATCTGCATATGCAGGTGGCTGCAAACAACCTTGATGGATGAACTACAGGGAGAACCCCCCACATCGCTGCTCCCTGACGCTCCTGACCATTATGCATTGGGCACGCACACGTCGTCTTACAAGCCACTTCTCAGCCACAGTGACCAGCAGATCAAGGCCAGGGCCCTGGCATTCTCTGGGACCTTCATTCTCTCAGTTCAACCCCTGCAGTCCCTCCTAGCTCCCCCCACCCCAGGTTGGTGGTGGCTTAGGTCCTCTGGTTCCAGCATTGTAAACCACCCACCCTCACCCCCAGTGGGAAGGGGTGTAACCAGAGGAGCAGCAGGAAGCCCAGCCCTGCAGGGTTGCTCCTACCTGCCTGGCCTCTGCTGCTCTGACAGCATTTCTCATTGCTGTGATTTACGGGTGCCCTGGAGGCCATCAGCAGCTCCCTGTGCCTGCAGAGAAGGGCAATAAATCTGAGCTAACTACTGTCGGCCAGCTAGCTGTAAAGTCATCACATCATGGCCCAGTGCAGCAAGGCTGGCCAGCCACAAGTCTCAGCTGAGCCCTCAGTGCCAGCCAGCCAGCCGCCCGTGGAGAAGTCCAGAGGTGATTTATGAGCCTCAGACCAATGGGATCAAAGCTACTGTCCATCAGAGGTCTAGGGTGGAGTGGGTCTCAGACACCCCCCCCCCCAGTTCTATCTCTCCTGCAGACAAGCTGCAGGTCACTGCTCCTAACTTCAACTTGAATGAGAAAATGTTAATGGGGTCCTCAGTGCAGCCTCTCTGGCCGAGTGCATACCCTACACACACAGAGACCCCTTTGGGTTTTGGGTGACAGAGCTGTGATGATGGCTCTAGGAGCCTTTCCTAGCCCATTACCTTCTACTCTCTCTCTCTCTCTCTGCTTTCTTTGAACATTTTATTTTTTCATTAGAGATTTAATATTGATTTACAAAATTATAACAAAGGTATAACTGCACCATTCCCACCACCAGAGTTTTAGATCCCCAGTCCCTCCCTTATAAGCTACAGCAGTTCTCCCAAGGTTGCAGATATGGGTTAACTATTATTTCTACAACTACATATCTATATTTATATATATATATATTTAACCTTTTTGGTGGGTTCCCATCTTATCTTCCTTTCCAAGCCACACATATACACACCTATTATTACAACCAAATGTCCCTCTCTTTTTCCTCCTCTCTCTGGTCCCTGATGGAATTGGAGTTCAGAGTCCTCTGGTCATCCTTCCATTGTCATTTTCCCCCCACTGGGAGGATGGATCAAAAATATTTTTGGGGTGCAGAAGGTGGGAGGTCTGGCTTCTGTAATTGCTTCTCCGCTGGACATGGGTGTTGGCAGGTCAGCCCATACTCCTGTCCCCAGCTTGTTTCTATCTTTCTCTACTGGGGTAGGGCTCTGAATTGGTGAGGTTCCAAGACACATTGTTGAGGTCATCTGTCCAGGGAAGTCATTACCTCCTACTCCTTACAGCACAGTTTGGAAGAGAGAACCATGGTATTCTGGGACCCCAATATTTCCCCTAAGTACTCCCAGAGCTGATGTCAGCAGGTGGAGATGCTTGAGCAAGCTACATCCTCAACTTAAGTAAATCAAGGAGTCTCTCTTCAGATTCTGTGTCTCCCTGGTTGTGCTGTGAACATGGCAACTCCCAGGAGAGGGACGTGGTGTGCAAGAGAGACTGTGTTAGGCCTGAAGACTAGGTGTTGAGTCTTGACATCCTCAATAAGGCTTGGATCACTTGGTCCCTCTTGACCCAGGGTGCCTCATCTGTTCAATGAGGACAAGAATGCCCTTCTTGTGGAGTTAAGAGCATCTGTTTGCTGGGAGAGTAGCTCAGTATCAGGGCACAAAGCTTGCATGTCTGAGACCCTAGGTTCAAGCCCCAGTACCACAAGTCAGAACTGAGAAGTACATACAAAAAAGCAATTTTTGTTGCCACTGGGATGCTACTGCTCCATACTGACTTTTCCAAATAGAAAAGCGGGGGAGAGGGGGGGAGTGAAAGTGGGAGGGGGGGAGAGAGAGAGATCACAGCAAGGCCTCCTCCAATGCAGTTGGGGGCCAGGTCCCAATCTAGGTCATGTGCATGACAAAGCAATGTTTCAGGTTCTAGAATAAAACTTCAAAAGGAACAAAGAGTTACAAGATTCATTGAAAATATTTTGTAAACTTTTAAGTACTGTGCGGAGTAAGGCTTAGTCTTGTCCCCACCCCAACCCCATCCCTGTATTGAACTCTGTTGCAACCAACAGAACACACTCTAGTCAATTCACACCTAAAGGGATGTTCTGGGGTGGTGGTATTAAGGGATCCCTGGGAGACCCAGGGGCCAGGCTAGGACACTTAGCAGAGATACTGTAACACAAGTATGCCCAGACTGCCACCCATCTGCTTTAGAGCTTCTTACTCCCAGGGAATAAGCCAAGAGACTCATGTGGCACCCAGTACCACTCTGAAGTGTCCCCTCTTCACCTGGCTCACTTTCAGGTAAAAGTCCCCAGTAGGTGCTTGCATCTACTTGAAAGACATTCCTTTGTGATGAAATCTTAGCTATAGTCTCAGGAATGTAGATTTTAGCTTCCTGCCAAACTAAGAGAGGGTTAGCCTGTGGGAAGTTTTACAAAATAAATGAGCCAGCTTCTTAAATGGGAAGGGAATAAAGGAGAAAGAGGAAAAGAAGTCTGTAGATTAAAAGGAGTATATGAGATGGATCAGCTTCAAATATTTGTAATGTATGGAGTTATTTGTATTCTTATTTGAGCAAAACTTTTTCATAAGACAATTGAGGTAATTTAAACATGGATTGAATATTTAATGGTATTGAGAAATTAGTGTTACGTTTCTAAAATGTAAGATAATAGTAACCACTATGGTGGCTCAAACCCAGGGCTTCTTGCACAGTAGTGCTATGCACTACCACTGAGATCTCTTTCTAACCCCATGTGGTTTTACTTTTTCTTTATTGGGATTAATGGTTTACAGTCAACAGTAAAATACAGTAGTTGGTACATGTGTAACATTTCTCAGTTTTCCACATAGCACTCTAACCCCCCACCTAGTCCACTTCTACCATCATGCTCCAGGACCTAAAAACTCCCCCAC
The DNA here is from genome assembly GCF_950295315.1 of Erinaceus europaeus. Classification (NCBI taxonomy): domain Eukaryota; kingdom Metazoa; phylum Chordata; class Mammalia; order Eulipotyphla; family Erinaceidae; genus Erinaceus; species Erinaceus europaeus. The sequence continues at coordinate 67,197,224 of NC_080172.1, read as the reverse complement.
CCCTCACCCCAGAGTTTTTTTTACTTTGGTGCAATACACCAAATCCAGCTCAAGTTCTACTTTATATTTTCCCTTATATTCTTATTTTTCAGCTTCTGTCTAGGAGTGGGATCATCCCATATTCATCCTTCTTTTTCTCGCTTAACATGATTCCTTCAAGCTCCATCCAAGATGAGGTGAAGAAGGTGAAATCACCATTTTTAATAACTGAGTAGTATTCCATTTGTACCATACCACAACTTACTCAGAAACTCATCTGTTGTTGTATACGTGGGTTGCTTCCAGGTTTTGGCTGATACAAATTGTGTTACTATGAACATAGGTATACACAGATCTTTTTGGGTGGGTGTGTTTGGTTCCTGAGTATATATTCTCAGGAGAGGAACTGCAGGGTCATAGGGTAGGTCTACTTCTAGCCTTCTGAGAGTTCTCCAGTCTGCTTGTCCACAGGGGTTGAATCAATTGACATTCCCACCAGCAGTGCAGGAGGGTTCCTTTGTCCCCACAACGTCTCCAGCATTTGCTGCTGTTACCTTTTCTGATGTATGACATTCTCACAGGAGTGAAGTGGTATCTCATTGTTGTCTTTATTTGCATTTCTGTGATAATCAATGACTTGGAGCATCTTTTTATTTGTTGGCCTTTTAGTTCTCTTAGTGGTTCTACTTTTCAGACACCTCTTCAATATGCACCCTGAAATCAGTGGGTGAGGTGAAACGTGACTTGTGACAGAATAAATCCAATTAACTAGGGTAAGGGAAGTTTCCACAGTGATAGGGTAATAGTAAACAGTCATAGAAATGATGGTGGTGGGGGGGGCTGGGTGGTGGTACACCTGGTTGAGCACACACATTACCATGCACAAGGACCTAGATTCAAGCCCCTTAGTCCCTACCTGTAGGGGGGATGTTTTTTGAACTGTGAACCAGTGCTGCACTGTCTGTCTGTCTGTCTGTCTGTCTATCTATCTATCTATGATACATCTAGCTATTTATTTCCCCTTCTCTCAATTTCTCTCTGTCCTATAAAATAACAAATAGATAGGTACCTGGGGATTGATCACACTCTAGTTCTGAGCTTGCTTGAAATCACTCATTCACAGTTTATTGAAAAGTTCATACTGGCAGCCACTCAGTCACTGAAGCCTTGCACTACGAATGTCCCACCCACCACCACCTTCTGATGCTACCAGCTCTCTGTTGTCTGGAAATGCAACTCATCCAGAAATTTGGCCCCAGATTCTCATCTCCTTGAGGGTTTCTTGCCTGAAATTTCTTGATACCAATCTGACCACAGATTCCACTCTGGCTGATGTAAGCAGAAAGGAATTTGCTAGAGGATATTAGGTAGTTTGTAGAACCTCCTCATCTAGGACACTACAAAGCCAGAAACATTTCTAGAGCCTCTGACAGAACTGACTAGGTGGAGCGCCCTGCCTTGCTGCCATCACCCAGCAGGAGGCACTAGAAACCTGTAACAGAGAGAATCTCTCTTAAACTGGCTGCCACCTTTTTCCCCTTGGCCTCCATACCTTCTTTTTCCCACCCCTCTCAGGTCTCTCTTAGGAATTTTCTTGGTGGAACTTGATTGCATGTGACCTCCAGTTGCAAGGGAGTCTGGGAAATATATATATTTCCAGGATCTTATTGTGAGAAAGTATTCCTTGTCTTTGTCTCAAGAGAATTCTTGCTTTTACTTTTCTTTTTTAAACCAGACCACTGCTCAGCTCTGGTTTATGGTGGTGCTGGGGATTGAACTGAGAACTTTTGGTGCCTCAGGCATGAAAGTCTTTTTGCATAACCATTATCTCCTCAGCTCAGAATTCTTCCTTTTTCTTTAAGGAAAAGGAAAAAAAAATAGAGAAAAAGTAGAGGGAGAGGACAGAACACTGCTCAATACTGACATAAGGTGGTGCTAGGGACTGAGGTCTCAGGCATACAGTTTCTGCACTTTTACAGGCTGAACTATCTCCCTAGCCCAAATTTATTGTCTTTATTTATTTACTTATTTTTTAAATGTGGTATCAGGGAATAGGTCAAAGGCCTGGCAAATGTATAACACTGTCAAGTGGCTCCCATGGCCCAATTGTGCCCTTTGATTCTATGTAATTAGAGAGAGGGCATGAAGAGAGGGACAGAGTGATAAGAGAGAGGAGAGACACTAAAGTACTACTCTATCCTCCATGGAGTTCTTCTTGTTGCTATTCACGATGCTCCTACGTGGTGCTGGGGATTGAACCCAGGGCCTCATACACAGTAAGGTGTGTGTTTTACCCACTGAGATATCTCCTGGACCTGAGAAAATTTCTTGCTTGGTTCCTTAGTTCCCAGGCAGTGATGTAATCTTGGCACTGAGTCTTATTTATTTATTGCCTGCCCAGGTTGAGGTTATTCAGCCCAGTCATCTATGAGGGAAACACTGGGCCATGTGCCCTTAACACGTAACATCTGTAGTGTTCAGAGTTAATAGAGATTGCACATACTCTTTCTCTTTGGTCCTCTTAACAAGCACCCTGATTTCATGTGTGTGAGGCAAGAGAAACTTAAAGAGGACTGACTGCTCAAAGCCTTGGAGCTAGGATACACAGCAGAACCCATATCTGAAGCTATTTCCTCATATGCAAAAGTGACGAATGACACGAGAACCAACTTTAGAAACCTATTACTAGGGCTAAATGAAATAGTGTGAGTGCAGTATTTAGCATCCAGCCAGTGCCCAGTGAGTTTGATCACTGATACAATGTTTGGGGGATAGACACAGACTGGGTGCCCAGAAGACCACTCTCACCTTTCCTATGAATTGTGCTTGGTGTTCATTGAGGGAACTATGCTGGATTGTCTTGAGGGGGGGGGGGCAGGAAGTGTATAGATAAGCAGAGCAGATGGGAGGGGCTGGGGACTCCCGTATGCAAGGTTGGTGCCATGCTTCCCTGGGGAATTGGCCTGTGAGCATATCTGTGTGGACAGAATACACAGAAGCCGGTGAGTCCATTTCTGAATGTTAGTAGATGCAGAGATCCCTGGGCCTTTGCTCATCTCTCATGAAGAACTCAGTGAGAAAGACCCAGCAAGAGCAAACTGAATTTCCCTCTTGATTGGCATTATGGAGGCTTGGAGTAGCATAAATTTAACTTGGAGAAAGAAATGTGACCTTTTTAGCACTGTGTGTGGGAGAGCTGGGAAACTAAGGCAGGTAAAGTGACAACCAGGCAACAGCACTCTCTTGGGAAAATGAAAACTGACAGAGCAGTCTCTGATCCAGCCAGTAAACTGCAGTTACCTTGAAAGTGAAAACAAATTTAAGTCAGTTTATGTCTTCTGGTTGTTCACACAAAGCCTAGATTGGTGCCTGTCTTCTACCTTCTGTGACATATGTGGGCCGGCTTCTTCACTGGTTTAAATACTGTTTGAAAGTCTACAGTGTGCCAGCACCTCTTCACCCCACCCCAGCAGGTACTCATGGCTAATGAGGTACAGGCTAAAGTCAAAGAGAATAAGGACTGGCCAGTGGAAGAAAGTATTTATGGGGGAGCTGGGCGGTGGCACAGTGAGTTAAGCGCAGGTGGTGCAAAGCTCAAGGATGGGTATAAGATCCCGGTTTGAGCCCCCGGCTCCCCACCTGCAGGTCTGTAGGTGTCTATCTTTCTCTCCCCCTCTCTGTCTTCCCCTCCTCTCTCCATTTCTCTCTGTCCTATTCAACAATGATGACAGCAACAACAACAATAATAACAAAAATGATGATGATAAACAACAAGGGCAACAAAAGGGGAAAAAAAGTATTTATGAATTCTGCTACAGTCAGTCAAAGAAATAAGAAATAGTTGTCCTTGTGAACATACACACACTCACACATGTATTTCTACTAAGCAGGTGCTTTTGCCTTCTTTCCCTTTTTCCTTTTCTCATCATCTAGCTTAAGCTGTCTTCATCACATCCAGCTTTCTATCATCTCAGATTTTTTTTTTTTGCCTCCAGGGTTATTGCTGGGGCTCAGTGCCTGCACCATGAATCCACTGCTCCTGGAGGCCATTTTTTCCCTCTTTGTTACCCTGGTTGTTTTACCATTGTTGTGATTATTATTATCATTGTTACTGATGTTGTTGTTGCTGGATAGGACAGAGAGATATGGAGAGACGAGGGGAAGAGAGAGAGGGGAAGAGAAAGATAGACACCTGCAGACCTGCTTCACTGCCTGTGAAGCAACTCCCCATGCAGGTGGGGAGCCGGTGGCTTGAATGGGATTCTTCCCCGGTTCTTGCGCTTTGCACCACTTGCACCTAACCCACTGCATTCCCGCCCAACCCCCCATCTCAGATTTTAAACTACAGGATATTACAGAGTGTGACTCTTCTAGGAGAAGAAAGAACATCAAGTAGAAAAAAGTTCCTCTGGCAGTTCAGGAGCTGTTGCAGGTGATGGAGTGCTGGACTTGTGTGCATGAGATCTTAAGCTTGGTCCCTAACTTGGCTTGTGATAGAGTGATGCTGGCTTTTTCTCATGGGAATATGTAAACAAATATATATTTTTTTACTGTTATTGAAGTTCTTACTCTGAATTAGCTTATATCTTAGTGAGGGAGAGAGGAGATAAGCAAATAAAATAGATAGGTTGGGGAGAAATATTGGGGAGAAAATGCCAGAAATAGGTACAGGGAACATAAGTTTGCATGAGTGTGTGTGTGTGTTGGGACGGTCTCTCTAGAGGTGATATTTGCAGGAAAGAGCAGGATCAAAGGCACTGAGGTGGGTATTTAAGGAGGCCTGTTGCAGCTGGAACAGGAAGGAGGAGTCGGAGAACAACATGAACTAGTGGGGCCAAGGACACATAGGTCTTGGGATTATTCTAAGAACTTTATCACTCTCAGTGAGGTGACAAGTACAAAAAAGGACTTTGAGCCCAGTGATGGGCTCTGAATTGGGTTTAATATAAATGTCTCTGTTTTCCTGAGGCTGGACATTGTACTTACCCACCAGAGGGTAAGTTCTGTCCTTCACTGCCCTCTGCTTCCAACCCAGCCCTAACCGAGGATCATGAGAGCCTTGAGCTTCAGGATCTCGAGGATGAGAATTTAGATAAGGGGAGTCTATTGACACTTCCTTGTCCCAGTCCAGGATTCAGCCCTAGCTTTCTTTTTAAGATTTATTTTTTATTTATTTTTATTGTCATCAGGGTTATTGTTAGAGCTCAATGTCTGCATGTGAATCCACTGCTCCTGGCAGCCATTTTCCCCTTTTATTATAATTTTTCTTTTTCTTTGATAGGACAGAGAGAAATTGAGAGAGGAGGAGGTGAGAGAGAGGAAAAAAAGAGAAAAACCTGCAGCACTGCTTCACTACTTGTGAAGTTTCCCCCTGCAGGTGGGGACTGGAGGCTTGAACCTGGGTCCTTAAGCATGGTAACATGTGCATTCAACTGCGTGTGCCACCTCCCGGCCCCAGGATTTTTATAAGTCTGTTGTAGAAAGGAACCTTGCTTGTTTGGAGTATGTAAATGTGAGCTATGTTCCACCCCCAGCACCCAACCTTCATCAGGATTATTGCTGGGATTCTACACCTGCATGGTCCCACTGCCCTCACAGAACATTTTTCTTTTTTTTCAGATAAAGACTGAGAGGGAAATAAAAGGATAGAGACAGAGAAAGAAGGGAAAACACTAAAGCATCACTTCACCACTTGTGAAGCACCTCCTTTGCATGGCTCTCACATGTAGTGGCCAGAGGTTTAAATGCAGGTCCTTATGCATGGTGCAGTGTAGTTATTGTAAAAGAAGGGACTTGGCTGCACTGTACATAATGGACTCGGCTGAGGGGCGAGTTTAACAAATCAAGGCTTTGTTAGGGTGGTACAGGGGTACAAGACATATATTTTAGGTACTGCAAAATAAAAAAATCATCAGCAGGGGTTAAGAATTAGCTAGGCCCATAAAGCCCATGAGTTAGTTACCAGGAGTTCAGCCCCACATGTTCATTATTTTGACCAGCAGCAGTATGGCGGGTCCTGGGAAGCCTCAGCTGGGGCCACCATGTCACGCAGAAGGCGCTTGGAAAATCAGGGGTAAGAATTGGCCAGATTATGAGAAAGGTTATTTCCAAGGTTTCAATTCATGTGGGTCCAAGCCCCAGGAAAAGTAGCTATCCCCCTGTGTCCCATCTCTCTGCCCCAATCCAGGCCAGTAGCTTTCAGGCACCATCCTCTGCTCCAACATCCAGTCACACTGCGAGCTTGGGCAAAGAAGGCCAGACTTGTGGCCACTTGCAAGTTACTTCAGTCCCTCAGGTTGATGCTAGCTCCAGCCAATTACACTCCAATGTCACGCTATGACACAACAGTGAAGTGTGCACTCTACAGGATGAGCTATTCCTATGCCTGCCTTCTGACTGGATTAAGCTGAACTTTGAAGGTTGCCCAACTGGTTGGGATCCCTCTTTGACTTGAGGAGCCTCACAGGGACTGAGACCCAGTGGAGGAGTCATTGTGTGAAGATGTTCTGAGGAGAAGGCATTTCCTCTTGGGGGAGCCACTGAGGGATCTAGGGGTGAGGAGTGAGGGGGTTCAAAATATTCAGAGCATCTGGACTGAGGTGTCAAAAAGGAAGGCTGGAGGGGCATACCAGAAGGAGTGGCTAACACATATCAGGGAGACTTTGCTTCATGCACGGGGCCTAGCAGAAGCAGGTGCTCGTTTTTAGAGATTCTCTTCACAAGGTGGTAAAAATTTAAGCTTGGCTACTCTGGGGGAAGAGACCATAACTTTTTCTGGGACTTCATTAATTCTGGTGTGGGGTGGAATGTATGTGTGGGGGTTGTGATGTGAGCCTAGGGAGTGGGGATGGAGACTTTATCATCACTGGCTCTGACGCCTGTGGTGGTTGTCTTCCAAGGTCTGAAAACAATGGCCAGCCCTGCCCAGCTTCTGCCATACCTGCACAGGGCAAGGGGAAGGCATGTCTTGGGTGTGAGAACAGGAGGTCTAAGGGCTGCAGAGGAGTCTGGGGTCTTCTGTCCCTGACCCTCTGTGGAATAGGCACCCCACAGCACTGCTCTCCTTTCCCCTGAATTAAAGGGAAAATAAGGGGATGAATGGTGGTGCACTTGGTTGAGTTTACAAGAACGCCAATTCAAGCCCCAGGTCTCCATCTGCTGTGGGAAAGCCTTGTGAGCAATGAAGCTGTGCTCACATTCATTCTCTATCTCCCCCTGTCCCTCTCAATTTCATTGTCTCTATCCAAAAAGAAATAAATGGTTTAAAGTGGACCAATTTATTTAAACAAAATAAAAGGAAAATGAGTTTGTACTTGGGTAATAAATGGGAGACAGCACTGGGAGGCAGATTTACAGGACAGGGTCAATCTAAGAGTCTATGAGACTGGCCCTCCCTATCCAGGGCCACTGACCCTGACTCTCCCACTCTCTTGAGAGTAGCTGGAAGCTTATGTCTGCAGCTCACCATGGCTTAGCCAGAACCACACTGCACAGGGCTGGGGCTGGGGGAGCCCTGGGTGACACCCAAGGCCCCTGGATACTCCTCTGTTTCAGGGTGCTGTCTATTCTCAGGAATGGGGAGAGGGCTGCAGGGTGACCTTGCCAAAGGAGCCCCTGAATGGGACTATAGGGGACCACCAGGACCTCTCAGCAGGCACCATAGAGATGAACAGAGGCTACCCTGTGGGGTACAGGGGAATTGAGGGCTCTTCTTCACTCCCTGCCTCTGGCTAGAGAAGGCAGCTCGTTTTTCATCAGGCCGCGTGACTCTCTAGACTGTATTTTCAGCCTCGGCTTTGACGTCAGTCTCTCACTGCGTCCCCAAGGATGGGCTTTGTACATTTCCAGGCTGTCAGGACTGGAGCCTCCCTGTCTCCAGAGCCTCACATAATGTCCCTGCCTTCCCAACTGCCACTTCCGGCTGCTCTCCCAGGGGTCATTGTTGGTGGGGGTGTGGGCGGTGTTCTGTGAGGGAGTGAGGAAACTGGGAGGGGTGATGCCAGCAGCAGCTAGATGAAGTATTGTGTGAGTGTGGCAGCCACGGGCTGCTGAGTCCACAGACTCCAGGTGGAATGGGGATGGGAGGTGGGAGGAGCCAGCTAGGCTGCAGCCTTTGTCTTTCTGCTGCTCTTTGTGGACACTCCCAGGAACAGGCTCTGTCCTGGGCCTGAAGACAGGAGAGATGAGGGGATGGGAGGGCAGAGTGGAAGAGCAGAGCAAGCTGGAGGAGAGCAGGAAGAGGGAATGTCAGGCAGGAGGGCAGAATAGCACAGTCATATCATTGCTTTGGTACTGTGCACTGCTGTCCCGCTTTCCTGCCTAAATTCACTGTCCAACCTCTTAACTATGGGCATGGTTCTCTTTGTCCAGAAGGAGGAGAGCTGTTTAAGAGAGTGTTCTTGCTTCAGAGAGCTTGAAACATCCTAGCTTGGCCTCAGTTTTCATTTTAGAGTTGAAGAGGCAGTACCTGCTCTCAAAACTGATGACATTGGTGTGTGTCCCCCCCCCCCCCCACCCCAATACTGACCATGACTGATGTTTTGGAGTGTCTTCATCATCTTTTGGAGCCATAACACCCCAGAATTCAGCTCCTGTTTCTGCCCAGACCCCTCCCCACCTCTTACACAGGAGAGTCATTTCACCTCTCTGAGCCTCCAGTGCCCCATTGACTTGTACCTCATAAGTGTGGCATGTCCTGGACTTGCCAAATTTCCTTTTCATTCCATTCACCAATTGGAACCCAGCCTCTCATGCTGCTTGTCACCCCAAATGCTCAGATGAGTGTCTGTCTCTCACTCCAAATTAGAACCTTTCATGCTTTCCCTCTTCCATCATCTTGTCCACAGCTCTCAGCCAGCCTCCAACACCTGTACTTCCAAAGCCTTGAGCTGCTCTGTATGGCGTGTCTGATGTTTGGTGGAGGCTGAGGAAGTCTGTGCTAGATTCTTTTCTCATCAGGCCCTCTTCCTGCTTGAGGGTGGATCAGGTGACTTGAGAATGTGACTGTCTCTGTGATCTCAGGCAACTCCTGTCAAATGGGAGTATTTCAAGAATCACCCCAGGGGCTTTCTTTGGCTTCAAAACAGCCTTAGACTTGTCATCCAAGTTCCCTTATAGGGTCTGTGTGGAGGTGGCAATATGGTACCGGTCACCAAACATATGAGCTTTGAATTAAGTTCTTGCTCTCTCTCTCTTTTTTTTCTTTCTTTCACTACCAGGGTTATCTATCATTGGGGTTCAGTGCCTGTACTACCCCACCACTCCCAATGGCTACCTTTTCTTTCTACCAAATAGAGGGTGAGAGACAGAAAGATATATAGAGGAAGAGAGACAGAGAGAGGGGAGACACCACGGCACCACTCCACTATTTTTGAAGCTTCCCTCCTGCAGGTGCCCCCATGTGGTGAGCCAGAGCTCAAACTCAAGTTCTTGAACATGGTAACATGTGCTCCAATGGGTGAGTCACCTGCCAAGCCCCTGAGCTTTGTAGTTCAGTCTTAGTTCTGCTACTAACTAGCTGTGCAATCTACTTTAAAAAGACTATTAGTGATTTAATAATGGCTTAGAACATCATAAGATTACAGGGGCTGTGCTCACTATACTCACCACCACGGTCTTTCTCCTCACCCCTGGTTTTCCTCCCTCCCTCAAGGATAATCACCACAGTTTTCACAAAGTCTTAATGACTGACATATTTTTTTAAAAAACAAGTTCATGTATTTCTGCTCTCTATATTACATATGTGAGTGAGACCATCCAGCAGTTATCTTTCAGAGAAGTACAGGTCATTTGGTAATATTTATAAATGATGGCAGCAAGAGTCCTTGAACATAAACACAAAAAAGACTCTCAAGATAATACATATGACAGGAAGGATGAGGAAAAAAATATAATAAAGATTAAAAAGTACTAGAGAGAAAAATGACATTATTTAATAAGACATTGAGGACTTATAAATATAGATATGTTATACATAAAAGTATACATATAGTTTATATATAAATACATTTAAGGAAATATTTTTTCAAGTTTTTTTAAAGTAGTGATTTACAAAATTACAAACTAATGGGGGTACAATTTCACATCATCCCCACCATCAGATTTCTGTGTTACCATTCCCTCCATTGGAAACTGCAGTGGTTCTTCCAAGGTCACAGATATGGGCTGACTATTATTTCTATAACTGCCTGCCTGTCTGCCTGCCTGCCTGCCTGTCTGTCTGTCTGTCTGTCTGTCTGTCTATCTATCTACCCACACTTTCCTATGGTCCTGCCTTCAACGAATGTCTTTTTTACTGTTTTCTGGAGTTCAGCTATTTTGTTACCCTGTTCTGATACTGTTTTAGCTTGTTCAGCTAGTTGTGTTCTTAGCTCAGCTATTTCAGCTTTCAGTTCTCTAATAACCTTGAGATAGTTAGTGTTTTCTTCCAGGGTCTCATTTGTTGTTTCTGCATTTCTTATGACAATTCTTTCAAACTATTTACTCACTCCTGTGATTATTTCCTTAACTAGTATTTGGTTGTTGACCCATTGTTTTGTGCTTCAGCCTTTGGGGGGCTTTTAGCTGGATTCTTATCCTGGTTCATTTCTCCAATATTTCTTCTTGTTGGTTTAACCATTTTATATAGTATGTTATGAGGTCCCTCTCTCAGTACTTTTCAAATTACTGATCACTTTTGCCTGTATTGACTTGTGTCTAAGTCAGGCAATTAAAGGGTTCACAGTTGTGGAATTTGACAGTTGTTTCAATATTGTTTTAATCCCTGAGTTGGAGCTCAGTGGCTTAAAAGCCTCTTTTGTTCTTTTTCTTCCCTGTAGGCTATGGGAGCCTGAGGGCTTTTAAATTATAAGTAGGCTTCTTAGCTTAATCACTGACTCCTGACCAAGAGATAAAGCAGGGTGGGGCAGAGATAATCCAGTGGTTATGCAAAGAGACTTTCACAGCCCCACTGCTAGGCCACCAAGGTATAGATCTTCTCCTAAGTTTCCTGGTTAGTTCTCTGTCCCCTGGTGTCAGCACAGGGCCTCCCCACCACTGCTCCAGATTCTGAAGGCAATATCAATGGAGACTCACAGTTGCATTTGGTGAGCCTTAGGGGAGTCCTCTCTCCCACCCTCTCCAGCTTTTTTTTTTCTGTTGGTGAAACAGACTGGAGGTGGTGTCTCAACTGGTAAACTGCTGGACTGTTACCAGCCACTTAATCTCTCCCTAGGCTCCTCTCTGTCCATGAGCCACACGTGTTTACACTCACTGGTGATTTGGTGGGTTCCTGAAGTCGTCTAGTCCTGTCTTGTTGCGGTCCCAGGTGGTCTCCTCGAAAGTCTTTTTTAAACTGTTCTTGTCTCAACCATTCTTTGCTTGAACATCTTCCATACATTTCCTCCTTCCATTTCATACTTAAAATTGCCACATATTTCTATAACTTGTGTAGTTGGATCTGCTTTACAGTGTGTATATATGTGTATGTATGTGTGCTTTATCAGCTATGGCTTATGGTGGTGTGGGGGATTGAACCTGGGACTTCGGAGCCTCAGGCATGAGAGTCTCTTTATGTAACCATTATGTTATCTACCCCTGCCCATGTGTATCACCTTGTTGACAGTTAAATGGTTCTTGTTTCTTTTACTGTGATACTCTTTTTATTAACTCTTGCAAGGCAGGTCTGACAATTAAAAACTTCTTTAATTGCTATATGTCTGGTACTGTTTTTATTGCTCCTTCATATTTGAATGATAATTTTACAGGGTAAAGTATATATGGTTAGTAGTTGTCTTTTTAAACCTTCAATATACTATTCTACTCTCTTCTGGCCCCCATGGTTCCTTCAGAAAAGTCTAATGCAAGTCCAACTCTGCTGCCTTTATAAATCACTTTATTCTTTTCATTGGAAGCTTGTAAATTTTTTTATTTGTCCTTGGCTTTTGATAGTTTCACAGGAATGTGTCTTGATGTAGATCTGTTTGGATTTAGGAGTTTGAAAATTCTCTCCTTTTCCTAAACATCTACATCCTGACCAAATTCTAGATTTGGAAAATTTCCTATTATTATTATTATTATTTTCCTCCAGGGTTATTGCTAGAGCTTGGTGCCCTCACCACAAATCCACTGCTCCTGGAGCCCATTTCCCCCATTTTTGTTGGCCTTGTTGTTTTTATTATTGTTGTTATGGCTGTTGTTGTTGTTGGATAGGACAGAGAGAACTAGAGAGAGGAGGGGAAGACAGAGAGGGGGAGAGAAAAAGAGACACCTGCAGACCTACTTCACTGCTTGTGAAGCAACCCCCTGCAGGTGGGGAGCCAGGGACTTGAACTGGGATCCTTATGTGGTCTTGCACTTTGCGCAATGTGTGCTTAACCCACTGTGCTACCATACCACCCAGCCCCCCATTATTATTTCTTTGAATATTGTTCTGCTCCCTTCCCCCCTCCTTTCGGAGACCCCTATAATCCTGATGTTTGTTTTTCTAGTGGAGTCTTTAATCTCTCAAGGAGTTGTTGCACTTTTCCTAAACCTTTAATCTCTCAAGGAGTTGCCTCATTTTTGCCTTTTTTTTTTCCTCTTTCTACTTTGACATTTTTCCTAAGCCTTTTTTTTCTCTTCCTACTTTGAAGTCAAAGTTGTGATCACTTTGTCTTCTGTTTATGATGTTCTCTCTTCTACATAGGCAACTCTACTTTCTTGACTTGCTATTTGAGACTGGAATGCATTAAAAATGTCTTTAACATCTTGTAACTTTCTTTTAATGTTTTTCATTTTTCCTATTCAGTTAATCCAGTGAGTCTTTGAAATCATGGACTTCTTTCCTAATCCATTTCTCTATTTTAAATTGAGAGCTTTTTTCTTCAAATTTCCTGACAATGTAATTCCTAAATTCTTTTTTGCCTCCAGAGTTATCACTGGGACTCGCTGCCTGCACTACAAATTCACTACTCCTGGAGGCCATTTTTCCCTTTTGTTGCACTTGTTAATTATTTTTATTGTTGTTGTTGTTGTTGTCATTGTTTTTGGATGGGACAGAGAAAACTCAAGAGAGGAGGGGAAGACAGAGAGGGAGAGAGAGAGACACCTGCAGACCTGCTTCACCGCCTGTGAATCGACGCCCTCCCCGCAGGTGGGTAGCCAGGGGCTCAAACCAGGATCCTGACTTTGGTCCTTGAGCTTTTCGCCATGTGAACTTAACCTTCTGTGCTACCACCCGGGCCTCCCATTCCTAAATTCTTTATCTTCTGGATCTGCATCTATTAAGTGCCTGGCCATATGGATTCCCTAGTATTGGGGATTTCCTGACTTTACCCATCATTTTGGTTTCTGCTGTTGGTCTGCAGGTGGCACTGGGTTTAGAAGAGATATAGTATTATGATGTCTAATGTCCTTTAAACAGTTTGGGGAAGGCAGGGGCAGGGGGTGCAGAGGATTCCGGATCTCCTTCTTTTCTTCCCAGACTGTTTTTTGAAAGTGAGAACTGCTGTGAGGTCAGTCAATTTCCCAACTGCAATGTAGTTTGACCTTGATCACTGGGGTTTCAATGGCAGTGGGACATCTTAAAGTTTGGTTGGTCCCCCTTCTGCCACAAGAGTATAGTGTTCAGTTCCTAGGGTCCTCATAGAAGCCTGTAGCTCAGGCCCTTTGAACTATAACTAAAATATGCCTACTAGCTAACTACAAAATGGAGGCCCCCTCAACTCTTCATTTGCACTATTCCAGCCTTTAGGTTCATGATTAGTCAACAATTTGTTTGGCTTTGTACGTTAACTCTTTTCAACCACCAGGTTCCAGATGCTAGCATGATGCCGACCAGACTTCCCTGGACAGACAACCCCACTAATGTGTCCTGGAGCTCCGCTTCCCCAGAGCCCCACCCTACTAGGGAAAGAGAGAAACAGGCTGGGAGTATGGATCGACCTGTTAACACCCATGTTCAGCGGGGAAGCAATTACAGAAGCCAGACCTTCCACCTTCTGCAACCCACAATGACCTTGGGTCCATACTCCCAGAGGGTTAAAGAATAGGAAAGCTATCAGGGGAGGGGATGGGATACAGAGTTCTGGTGGTGGGAATTGTGTGGAGTTGTACCCCTTTTATCCTATGGTTTAGTCAATGTTTCCTTTTTATAAATAAAAAATTAAATGATAAAAAAAAAAAGAAGCCCATGGCTTCTCTGGCTCTAAACAGCAGTCTGGAGATCCTTTTTTAAAGCCACTTGGTAACTAAGTGGTTCTATACAGGCCCTTTCAATCAACCACTTGAAGCTGAAGTGATAGCAAATATGGTGATCACTGACAATGCAGTACCACATTTCTGCTTGAATCCTTCTCTCCCTCCCTTCCTGCTCCTACTGTCCATGTGTAATCACCAGCCTTCAGATAGTGGTATTTCTTTTTTTTACCAGAAACATCAGTTGTTCTCTGATGAAATTAGCTGAATTATTTTGTTATAATATTTGTTTCTGGAGGAAAACCAACTACTTTTTAAAAAGATTTTTAAATATTTATTTATTTATTTCCTTTTTGTTGCCCTTGTTTATATTGTTGTTATTGTTGTTATTATTGTTGATGTCGTCATTGTTAAGACAGAGAGAAATGGAGAGAGAGGAGGGGAAGACAGAGAGGGGAAGAGAAAGATAGACACCTGCAGACCTGCTTCACCACCTGTGAATCAACTCCCCTGAAGATGGAGAGCTGGGGGCTTGAACCACGTCCTCACACAGGCTCTTGCGCTTTTCACCACGTGCGCTTAACCTGCTGCGCTACCGCCCGACTCCCAGAAAACAAACTTCTTAAGACCAAGTTGCCATAGCTCAGCCCCAAAAGTTCCTGGGCAACCTACTTAGCCTTTCTGTGTTCTGGTCTCAAAATGAGGATGATACCACCTTTTGTTAGAATAATTAAATACATGTGTAAGATACATGTGTATACACAATGCATACTTATATATGTGTACATTTCTATACAAATTTATATACCTGGTCAAAAAGTGTTCAACAAATATTAACTTCTGTAATTACTGCTTAGAATAGAATAGTAGCCTCCTACATGGTCTTTCTACTCCAAGTTTTGATCCCTCCAATATATTCTACCCTTAGTGGCCAAAGAACTTTCCCTGTCACTCCCATCAAAGGTTGCCAAATCAAATGCAGTGTGCTCACTTCAAACTGAAGTAGATGTGTATGATATTTTCATTTGCTAAATATGGCAATGCTATTCCCATGCTTAAAAACCTTCCCCATTGCTCTCCATCACTTTAAAAATAAAAACCCAAACCTTTTAGTGTGAAATTCAAGCTCTCTGTGACTCAGACCCCCTGCCCTCTCCATTTAATCTCTTGCCTCCTTGTCTCTTGCCACACTCAGCTTATGCTCCAGCCATCTCCAACTGCTTCCCTGGGATCCCAGAGAATAAATCTTATGTTTTGGAGTTAAGGTGAATCATTTGCTTCCTCTGGGTCTCAGAGAGCTTAAGAATTTCCCCAGCCAGTAGGCAAAGCCAAGGTCTCCAAGGTCAGTGTTCTTGCTAGAAATTAAATCTTTTTAAAAATAAATTTTATTATTTTATTTTATTTTTTACCAGAGCACTGACCAGCTCTGGCTTATGGTGGTGCAGGGGATTGAACCGACTTTGGAGCCTCAGGCATGACAGTCTGTTTGCAGAACCATTATGCTATCTACTTCCACCCAGAAATTAAGTCTTAAGAATTCTGGAATACTGAATGCCACTCTCCAGCCAGAGGAAGACCTTTTTTTTTTTTTTGGGAACCCGAGACTTTGGAGCCTCAGGCTTGAGAGTCACTTTACATAACCATTATGCTATCCTCCCCACTCCTGAAACTTTCTTTCTTTCTCTTTTTTTTTTTTTAAATAATTTATTTCTTTATTGGGGAATTAATGCTTTACCTTCAACAGTAAATACAATAGTTTGAACATGCATAACATTCCCCAGATTCCCATTTAACAATACAACCCCCAAGGAAGACCTTCTTGAAGCAGTAAGCATGCTTAGTTAAAATTTCTGGACTCAGAAGGAGCAATCATGGGCTTTTCTTAGGATGTGGGGCTGAGGAAAATCAAATCTGCTGGACACCAACAGTTTTGTGGGTAGTCACTCTTAGCAAACTGTGATGTTCAAGTGGTTTGGTGGTGGAGCAAGAGAGCTGAACTGGAAGTTTGGGGATCAGGTAAGGAGGCCCTTGGAGTGTTGAAGAAATGCTTCTTGAAAAAAAAAAAAAGAAAAGAAATGCTTCTTGAGATCAGTGCTGGGAAAGCCAGACCTAGTTTTCAGACCCATACCCTGGACCCAGCCTGGGATGGAACCCAGGCAGCTAAATGAGAGGGACTGCTGGGCTATGGATTTTGCAATGGGAAGAATAATCCTGGCTGACCCATCAGCCTTGTGGTGACCTCAAACACAAAGTAGAGACCATCATGGTGGGAGTGGGGACACTTTCTGAGGGCTCCTGGTGACAGGTCTCATCACTACACAGGACACCCAGCATCACACCCCAAGCAGACGAGCCTCCTGGCCATATTCCTGGGAGGCTCTGGCTCTCTTCCAGTCACTGGATGAAAATATCTCTGCCCAGTGCTGAGAACTTGGTTTCAGTAATTGACTTGTATAATGTCCAAAGACTCTGTGCATATAATCAGCCCAAAGTGATGCATCATCTTCAGCAGAAAGATTTATCAGGGAATCTGCAGCAGCTCTCCATTTGTCTGGAGCAGAAATAGGAATGACTCTCCTTGCCAGGAGTCATCCTTCGTCTTCAAAGCAAATTCTTCCATGGTTGGAAGCTTTCTAGGCCCAGGCTGAAGCCTGTGGCCAACTTCCTGGCTAAGGTCCCAGAGCCCCAGTGTCTCCATCTAAAGAATATAAGTCACAGGCAGCAGGGATGGAGGAAGGAAGTAGAAGCCCCATTCTAGAAGTGACTCTGCAGCCTGACTAGCTTATGACCTTGGGGGAAGCTGCTTAATCCCCTCAGGTTTTACTTTTCCCTCCATAAAATGGGTCTGTGATTTGTGCTTGTCCTAGCTCTCAACACAAATAGCAGAGGGGATCTTTCTCATTACCTACTTTGTAGAGAAAGCGCTTGGTGCTCTGGCTCAGAGCTTACGTTTCCAGATCAGGCTCAAAGCCCAGCTCTTGCACTTGGTTATGGTTTTGTGAAATATAGATGCTAAGGGCATCTACTTCATAGTCATGCCAGGAATAAATAAAATGCATTAAGGAAGCCTTTAACAATGTCTCAGATATGTGCTCACATGCTAGCTAGTGCTTTCATTATACACTCAGCCACCTGGGAGAAAACTGAGTGGTGATGTTGCTAATTGAACCACTCAGTTCTGGGTACGGAAGCCAGTTTGGAGAAGGGGAGGACTTCCACCAGTCACCCAATGTGGCTCTGGCAGAGGTGAGCTTTAAGCTAATAAATAATTAATAATAAATTTGTAAAGAGTGAAAGTCAAGTCTGAGCACAGCTAGCACGAGGGCATGGAAGGTGTGGCATGAGTTGTGGGATCAGGACGAAGTAGACTTTGGTTGCTCTGCTTTTTGCTGTGATACCACAGCTCCGTCTCTCCTCATCTCTGACATATGCATGCCAGGGTCTTAGCTCAGTCAGTGGTGCTCATTGACAGTACTCATTATGTAATTTAGTAATGTAGTTTAGGATGGTGTTGGTAGTCAGACATGGGACGACTCAAGATAGAAAGTCAACAGGCAGGCAGGGGAGACAGCATAATGGTTATGCAAACAGACTCATGCCTAAGGCTCCTAAGTCCCAGGTTCAATCCCCCACACCACCATAAGCCAGAGCTGAGCTGTGCTCTGGTGTTTCTCTCTCTGTGTGTCTCTCTTAAAAATAAAATAAATAAAATTAAAAAAAAAAGAAAGTCAACAGGCAGTAGTTACAGAAAAGATTCAAGTTCATTAAATACACAAGTCAAGAAATAGTTACCAAGGCAGGTGAAGGGCAGCCAGTTAAAAGACCAGCTGAGAAGGGTCAATATTTATGCTGATAATTTTGGGGGCTCTATTTTTTGAGGTTTTTCAAGAAAACCACTTCTTGCTGCCTTGTCTTGGAGACAGGGTTCTTTCTGTCAAACCCTTCATCATTAGTGGTCCACAGTGGATGATGGGAAACTTCTCTCTTTCTATCTCTTTCCATTTTATTGGATAGGACAGAGAGAAATTGAGAGGGGAGGGGGGAGGGAGAGAGAAAGATTGACACCTGCATCTTGTGAAGCATCTCCTCTGCAGGTAGGGAACCAGAAGCTAGAACCTGGATCCTTGCATGGGTCCTTGAGCTTAGTACTATGTGCTCTTAACCAGGCGCTACTGCCAGGTCCCCTGATGGGAAACTTTATCATCAAAGTTCTTCATCAAGGTGCACAGCAAGCCTCATTGTCCTGGAGAAGCTTCTATCATATAACTATGTGACTACTTTTGCTTCACTTTCTTCTTTAGGCTACCATTCTGGCAAAGGCCATGTTTATGGCTTTAGGCCACAGCACCCCTTGCCCCTGCTGTTAGAGGAACATGTGCTATATGCTGAGGCAGGTGTTCATCTCAGGATCACCCATGGGCTGGGGGACATCAGATAAGACAGTGGGAAGCAGAAGTATTAACACAGGGATCTGAGGGACAAAAAGACTTCCAATCAGTGGAGTCAAGTGGAAAGACATTTTTGGTGGTGGAGGTACCCAGAAACATGCTAGGTGGATTCTAGCATTATGGAGCCATTGAATATGAAAACTAGGAATGCACTCTAAAGCAGGAAACTAACATTTTTATTTGTTTTAAACTTTAGATTGAAGGAATAATGGCTTAGAAGATTTCTGTTGTACAAGGGTACCTTTTCCTGTCTCCCCAGGCAGGTCTCAGTATACCTCACTGTCTACCAAATCATCATCTTGCTCCACTACAGGGTCTCAGGTTACCACTCCCCCCTCAGCACTCCCTAAAACCACAGTCCATTGAGGAGTCACCCTGTATCACCCTTCACTTTGCTTTTTACATCCCACCTATAGGTGAGACCATACAGTATTCGTCCTTCTCTTTCTGGCTTACTTTGCTCACTGTGATTTCCTCCAGTTCCAGTTCCATTCCACCCCCCTTCTCTGTGTGTGTGTGTATGTGTGTGTGTCACAGACAGAGAAAGAGAGAGAGAGAGAGAGACTATAGTCATCTTGAATTTTCACAACTGGTCTCACAAGTAGGTGGCACTTGAGTCTTTCACAGCTAAGATGCTGAAGTTCAGAAGGCCTAAGGAAGCTCTGTCACGTTATAGGAGCCAGTGGGGGAGCCCAGCCTCAGGCTTAGGTCCACCTTCATGCTGGTGCTCTGTGTGTGCTCCCATAATGGGCACTGGCCAGCTCTGAATGAATCCTGCTGCTTCCCAGCACTGCCCCTGCATGGAACTGGAGAGGAGCTGATAGAAATAGGTATTATCTCTCAACCAAGCAGCAGGGTGTCATGGTGAGTAAACATGTACAGTGTGGGGAGTGTGAGGAAGCTTGGCATGCACATCAACCAGTTCAGCTTCTCATCAGAGGAAAAGCTTTCACTATTGAACATGGGAGGGGCTATGGTGGCCAGCCCAGTGTCAGGCCAGCTGCCAGATGGTGCATGGTGTCCAGGGGCCACCCTGCCCCAGCTCCATGGAGGCTGTGCAGGTAAAGAATGAGGAAGAGTCTTACTTTGGACCACTGTGGCAGTCTTACTTTGGACCATAGTGGAGGGCTGGATTTCTGTGGAGCTTGCTGGACATCTGTCCCATGGCCAGGTAATGACAGAGTCCGTGGCTTATGCTGATGGTCTCAAAGTCCCTTGGCCATGTCTGCATTTGCCCTCTGTCTCCTCCAGAAACATCTAAGTGCAAGAATTCCTTTGTCTCTTCAATCCGTGGTCTCCTGCACTGTCCATTGCTGGCTACTTGAGCCCATGTGATTGGACCATGTAAATCAGTTCAGCAGTTGGAAATTCAGGACTTGCCTAATGTTTCCTGCTTGGGCCACTTCAAGGGAAGCTGGGGAGCCTCTCTCCTCTACTGTACATACCCAGGTCCTGTCCCAGAACCCAGCATGTCCTGAGTATGTGCCTCTCCATCCCTCCTGCCTGGCTATTCCCTTCCCTCCACCTCCTTCTGGAAGCCTTCCCTGACATCTGTGGCCCACTCTTCTTCCCAGTCTGAGGATGTTTGCCATGTCTCACCCAAAAGTACAGCTGTTGGTTAACAAGATTCTCTTTCTCTTGCTGGCCCTTATGTTCTGAAGTAGGACAACTCTGTGAGGAAACCTTCCTTTACTGTCTCTGCTTCTCATCCCCAGCACTGAGCAAGTCAGGGCAGAGCTGGGTGATGAGAGGGACTTGACTGGATGGGGACAGATCTGGGACATTCTGATAGTATGAGTTTTCACAGATTTCCAAAAAATGCATCTGACTCTGCTTTGCACTGTAGGACTTCTGATTTATTAGCCTTTTTGCACATTTATCCACTGAGGGGCCAAAGCTAAGGCATAGACTAAAATAGCTCTGTTTTCACTTTCCTGGATGACCTGTGACTCCAGCCAGGTGGGCTAACTTCAGAGCAAAGGTAGTTAGAGTTCCACTCACCAGAGTCACATTTCTATATCTACGGCCCACTATTGCCCATGCTAGAGCTCCTGATTACTATTGTTACCATCATTATTATCATCATCATTTTTTACCACCTGTGTTATTACTGGGGCTTTGCACCTGTACAACTCTACTGATCCTGGTGGGCTTATTTATTTATTTATTTATTTTTGGTAGTGAGAGACAAAGTGTGAGAAAGAGAAAGAGAGACATCTCAGCATCACTCCACCACTTATGAGTCTTCTCCCCCTGCAGCTGCTCCCATGTGGTGACCCAGGACATGAATCTGGGTCCTTGTGCATGGTAACCTGTGTACTCTACTGGGTGAGCCACTTCCCAGGTGCTGTGAGCCTTCACTAACTGGAGACACACTCCCTAGTTCTAGCCTCAGTTCTGTAGGTAATTTGTTGGGTGACCTTGGACAAGTTACCTTACCTTTCTGCATCTGACAAAGGTTGTTACTGTGCTTCCCAGCTCTGAGCCTTCTCTTCTCTGATTTAAGAGGTAAAAATGTCTAGTGCTTCTGGAATAAAAATGTCTCTCCTGTGGTCTGGGAGGTGGTGCAGTAGATAAAGCATTGAGTTTTCAACCAGGAGATCCTGAGTTCCATCCCCGGAAGCACATGTACCAGTGATGTCTGGTTCTTTCTCTTCTCCTGTCTTTCTCATGAATAAATAAATAAATTCTTTAAAAAAAAAAGTCTCTCCTTTGGCAGCTAGCCTGGAGAGATCAGACATCCTGACAGTAAAGCCAGAGTCCTGCAGCCCTGGCTCCACTCCAATCACACACCTAAGTGTCTGTCCCCCTTTCCCTCTCCTTGCAGCCCTCCAGTCCCCTCTGCAACTCTATCCCTACCCCCACCCCCACCCCCACCTAGGGATGCTGCAGGCTGCCATGAATGAAAAGTGGCTGGTCACGTGTCCCAGTCACCATGGCAACGGATCCTACAGACTAGGTAGGCTTCAAAGTCACATGAGAACCCCAGAAAACTGGCTGAGGTATTTATAGAAGCAGGCTGGTGATTTTATGGAAATGGATCTATATTTGACTCTGTACTGAAACCTCTATGCAGGCACTGGGCAAGACAGGCTTTGAATCTAATTGTCCCTCTTCCAAGCCTGATGGATGAACAACCCCCACCTCCCATAGTCTCCTGGCATAGACCCCTCCATGCGCCATCCTTGACTGATGATCCCACTACAGTGGGTCTCCTTCTGTTTACATAGAACCAGGTTTTCTCCTGGCAGGGAATTTACATCTCCCAAGCTGGGCCTGTGGGTGATTTAGGACACCCCCTCTTCACTACCCCCCAAATATAAACAAGAGGATTTTTCTTCCTGCCCTCATCAAATATTAGGAGATGCCATCATTGCTGACAGTGTTTGCTACTTCTCTTTTCCATTAGAATTTGCAGGTAGCTGCTGAAGGGGAATGTGGACATCTGAGCACAAGACCTGACAGGGCTCCATCATCCAGCCTGGCTTTGCCATGCTGGGTACAGCCACATTCCAGAAAAGCGGACTTACTAATTGCTTTTTAAAAAAATATATTTTAATATTTTTATTAAAATATTAATTTTTAATATATATTTTATTTCTTTTATTTTAAAGAGATACAGACAGACAGAGACAGGCAGACCAGAGCACTGTTCAGCTCTGGTTTATGGTGGTGCAGGGGATTAAACCTGGAACTTTGGAGACTCAGGCATGAAAGCCTTTTTGCATAACCACTATGCTATCTCCCCTACTAATAATAGTAACTTACTTACTGAGAGTTCGTATAATATGTGGAATTTCATCTGATCCTCGTCCCTGAATATTAACACTGCTGCTGTCCTTGGTTTACACATGATGATGAAGACACTTTCAACTGTGACTCGCTGCAGAGACAGGGTGTGGATGACAGGAAGAATAGGAGGGGACACAAAGGGTCAGGGAGCATGCTGAAAATGGACCATCTGGGGGATCGAGGAGACATGCATCTTGTTATTTTTAATGAACAGGTAATTAACAGGTAATAACAATCCATGGTCAAAAGAAAAGTATAACAAAACTAAATTGAGTCCGATACCTAGCCTCCCATTCCAGGGTACTCCTACCCAGCTTGCCTCAGTTGAAGAGGTCTCTGTGGCCAGTTTTTAGGGGTTACTTTCCTCATGGTTTCACACATATAAATCAAACATGGATCTGCCAGATGGACAAGGTTTATACATGGTAGATATTTCTAGAGGAGCTGTGACAAGTCACACTTTCTCCTGTTCCTGCTTTCAGTCAGGCTGTTCTTCACCAATGGGAGAAGGATGATTATCAATTTCTTATGAATCACTATAGAAATATTTTATGCCTCTGCAAGTACCTTTCAGGGCACACAAAGGTCACACCCCCCCTATACTATTCTGCATATATGTATTTCCCATCTAGCAATACATTTTAGAAACATTTCCAGACCAGAACACAGAAGACTGGTTCATTTGAACAGCTGCACAGAATTTCATTGCATGGAAATAAATGCCTTCGATTATTAAACAGTTCCTTGCTGACAGACATCTTCACTGTGACTTTTTTTCCCTTCAAAGTTACTAAAATTACTGAAGGGATGCCTTTAAAGTGTATGCCTTTAAGCAAACTTGTATGCAAAATGAGTCTGTGCCTTCCAAAATTTTAACAGATGTGACCTGGTGGGCAATGACTGTGTGTGTGCCTTTTGAATTGTGAGAAATAGGTTTAACTATATGCCACAGAACTTGTACAGCTGAGCTCTTCTGCCATTAGCAGCATCTGTGTTATCATCTTTTCTTAAAAAAAAATTTTTGCCGACATATTAGGTAAAATGGTCTGTCATTGTTTTTCAAAATGCATTTCTCCTACTATGAACGAAACCAAATCTCTCTCTCTCTTGTTTTTTTAAAATTTATTTTTACCAGGGCACTGATCAACTCTGGTTTATGGTGGTGTGGGGGATTGAACTTGGGACTTTGGAGCCTCAGGCATGACAGTCTGTTTCCATAACCTATGCTATCTATCCCCACCCAAATATCTCTTTATATGTGTAAGCACCAGTACCACTCTTTTTTTGTTATTTCTGATTACAGTTATTTTTCTTCCTGATTTTTAGGAATGTTTCATAGTTAAAGAAATGTCATTTAAAAATTAAAGTGGCAACTGATAATAACATTATCTGGGTTTCAGGTATACAGCTTTCCAAGCAACATCTGCTTAACACTACATTCTGTCCCCCACTGTCTAGTTTCCATCTCTCACCATCCTACACTTGATCTCCTTTACCTGAGTTACCCCTCACAGCCCTTTTCTGGCAACCACTATTTTGAATCTTATAGTCTAAAAGTTTTTGTTCTGTTTTGCTGGTTCATTTGTTTGATTTCTTTATCTACTGTCTACGAGTGAAATTGTATGGCCTTTGCCTTTCTCCTTCTGACTTATTTTACTTAACATAATACTTTCAAGGTCCATTCACATTGTTACGGGAGCAGGATTTCATTTTTTTAAAAAATATAACTGAGTAGTAGTCACATTTACAACACATTTTCTTTGCCCACATATCTGCTAGTGGACACTTCAATTATTTTCAAACCTTGTCTGTTGTGGATAATGCTGTAATGAGCATGTGTGTATATATATATATATATATATATATATATATATATATATAAAATTTATTTATTTATTTATTTATTTGCCTCTAGTGCTATCACTGAGGATGGGTGCCTACACTATGAGTCCACTACTCCTGCCAGCCATATTTTCCTTTTGTTTTTATTTATTAATTTAGTTTTTATTTATTTATTTACTTTTTGTTTTATTATTGGATAGGACTGACAGAAGCTGAAAGAGGGGGAGATAGGGAGAGAGAAAGAGAGACACCTGCAGATCTACCTTGCCACTTGTGAAGCATTCTGGTTGCATGTGGCAAGCCAGGGTTTCCAAGCTGGATCCTTTCATGGGTCCTTGCACTTAGTACTATGTGTGCTTAACAGGATGCACTACTGCTGGCCACCTAAATTGTTTTTTTAATTAATTTTTAACCAGAGCACTACTTCACTCTGGCTTATGGCACTTCCTGTGATTGACCCTGGGACTTCAGAGCCTGAGGCATGAAAATCTTTTTTTTTTATTGTTGTAGTTATTATTGTTGTTGTTATTGATGTTATTGTTGTTGGATTGGACAGAGAAATGGAGAGAGGAGGGGAAGACAGAGAGGGGGAGAGAAAGATAGACACCTGCAGACCTGCTTCACTGCTTGTGAAGCGACTCCTCTGCAGGTGGGGAACCAGGGGCTTAAACTGAGATCCTTACGCCGGTCCTTGCGTTTTGCCACCTTTGCTTAACCTGCTGGGCTACCACCCAACTCCCCCATGAAAATCTTTTTGCTGCATAGCCATTATAGTATCTCCCTGCCCAAAATCGCTGTTTTATATTCTTTAAAGAAAAATGAAGACATGACAGGAGTGAATCCTGTGGTATGGTATTTCTGTTCTTGATTATTCAAAAACCTCTGTAGAATTTTCTATAATAACTGCACCAATTTACATCCTCACCAGTGTGGTATGAAACTTCCCTTATCTCCACACACCCTAGTCAACACTTGTTATTTCATTTTTCTTCTTCCTCCTTCTCTACTTCTTCCTTCTCCACTTCCTCCTCCTCCACTTTCTCCTCCTTCTCCACCCCCTCCTCCTCCACTTTCTTCTCCTTCTCCACCCCTCCTCCTCTCTCCTCCTTCTCCCTCCTCCTCCTCTACTTTCTCCTCTACCTCCTCCACCTCCTTCTACTCCTCCCCACTTCCTTTTCCTCCTTCTACTCCTCCATCTCCTCCTCCTCTTTCTCCACTTCCTCCTCTTTCTCCACCTCCTCCTTCACCATTTCCTCCTTCTCTTTCTCAATCCCCTCCTCCACCTCCTCCTCCTCATCCACTTCTTCCATCCCTTGCTTTTCTTCCTCCCTCCCTTATAAATAATAACAAGTGACATTTTACTATGTTTTTGATGTACCTATATCCTTAAACACTACTTTTAAAGCAATCATTCAGCAGATAGCTCCAAATATTACTATATGGTAGACTCTCCTGGGATACAACTTTTGTCAAGTTGTGGGGTATGCAAAAAGGAAATAAGTGGCCCTGGTGGTGGCGTAGTGGATACAGCACTGGACTCTCAAGCATGAGGCCCTTAGTTCAATCCCTGACCACACATGTACCAGAGTGATGTCTGGTTCTCTCTCTCATGAATAAATAATAAATAAATTATTTTTAAAAAAGGAAATAAGTGGGAGAGCAAATTGACTGCTAGTTAGTGAAACATTATTTAGAGAACAGTAAGGTGGCAAGAGGGAGAAGGGAGACTGATTGCTGTGACTGATTGTTAGCAATCCCCACCTCACTGCAATTTTATTTTGGTACTTTTATAGTTTAGTTTTTGAATATGTGAACTTTTCAAATGACTGTGATTTTGCAGATCCTCTATGTTGTGTTTATTTTTCTATGTCATTAGTTTTGTTTCTCACTCTTTTTTTCTCCCAGGTTTATTATGGGAGTTCCATGCCTGCATGGTGAGCCTACTGCTTTCAGTGGCCATTTTTTTTCTTTTTTTCTTTTTTTATAGAAACAAAGAGAGATAGGGAAAGAGAAGGAAGCTCCCCACTACTGCAGGTGGGGGATGGGGACTTGAATACGGGTCCTCTAAAATAGTAACATGCATGTTATAGCCAGTGCTCCATGACCCTGGTCATTAATTCTACATTGCCTTTATTATTCATTCACTTCTGTTTTCTTTGAGTCTAATTTGTATTTTTTTCCCCAAGTTCTTGATATGGTTGTTTGATTAATTTATTCTTAATCATTCTTCTCGTGTAGATTTACACCTCTTTTTGAATTTTATTTCTAAATAATTTTCCCTTTCTATTGTTGCTGTTATAACTGAAGCATGTCTTGCATCTTCTTACTGATTTTTGTATATCTGAAAGTTAGAAATGTTTTGCGTGTTCACTTTGTACCCAGTCAAATTACTGAATTACATTTTTTTTCTTGTTGCAAGTTAGTTTTTAAATGAAGCTTTCAGCCTTTATGAGGAGAATGCATGCAGTATTTTAAAACCTCCTGAGTAAATGGCTATTTAATGAGTCAATGAGTTAGCAAGTTTAAATGCTTAGAGTCTCGCCGGGCACATCTTGTGAGCTACTGCTAATAGTAACAGCGATAGTCCACTGTGAATCCATGCAGCATGATTGTTTAAAAAAAAAATTATCTATTTATAAAATGGAAACACTGACAAGACCATAGGATAAGAGGGATACAATTCTCACCACCAGAACTCTATCCCATCCCCTCCCCTGAAAGCTTTCCTATTTTTTTTCATAATCCCACCACCTAGGAAATTTATTTATTTTTAAATTTTTATTTATAAAAAGGAAACACTGACAAAAACCATAGGATAAGAGGGATGCAACTCCATACAATTCCTATTACCAGAACTCCAGATTCCATCCACCCACCTCCCCCCCTTGATAGCCTTTTTATTCTTTATCCCTCTGGAAGTATGGGCCAAGAGTCATTATGGGATGCAGAAGGTGGAAGATCTGGCTTCTGTGACTGCTTCCTAGCTGAACATGGGTGTTGACAGGTCAATCCATACTCCCAGTCTGTCTTTCTCTTTCCCTAGAGGGGCAGAGATCTGGGGAAATGGGATACCTGTTTAATCGTTGCCATGATCCTATGAGATTAGAGAAAATATAACTAGTTCCAACTTTCCAGATAAAGAGTCTGCAGTTCTGGGACAGGGGTAGATAGCATAGTGGTTATGCAAAGAGACTCTCATGCCTGAGGCTCCAAAGTCCCAGGTTCAATCCTGTGCACCACCATGGGCCAGAGCCGAGCAGTGCTCTGTAAAAAAAAGTCTGAGGTTAAAAGATACTGGATAATTTAAAAAATATATTTATTTATTCCCTTTTGTTACCCTTGTTGTTTTATTGTTGTAGTTACTATTGATGTTGTCATTGTTGGATAGGACAGAGAGAAATGGAGAGAGGAGAGGAAGACAGAGAGGGGGAGAGAAAGATAGACACCTACAGACCTGCTTCCCCGCTTGTGAAGCTACTCCTCTGCAGGTGGGGAGCCAAAAGCTTGAACCAGGCTCCTTACCCACCTGCACTTAACCCGCTGTGCTATACCACCCAACTCCTTCTTCTTCTTCTAGCGTTTGCCCTTCTTCCGTAGCCAGTCAACAGCGTCAGGTTGAGCCTGATGTAAAGTTTCAAGACCTCCTTTGAATCTGGAGAGGTGGCAGTCATTGACTATGTGGGTCATAGTCTGTCTGTAGCCGCAGGGGCAATTCGGGTCATCTCTGGCTCCCCAGTGATGGAACATAGCGGCGCACCGGCCATGGCCTGTTCGATAGTGATTGAGGAGGGCCCAATCATAACGTGCTAGGTCAAAGCCGGGTTGACGCTTGCAGGGGTCTGTGATGAGGTGTTTGTTCTTTACCTCAGCTGACTGCCAACTCTGTTTCCAAGAGACTGGAACAGAGAAGTTCAGTGTAGGCATAGGGGACCAGATTGGGTGACGAGACCCAACTCCTGATACTTGATAATTAAAAAAAAATTTTTATTTATAAAAAGGAAACATTGACTAAACCATAGGATAAGAGAGGTACAACTCCACACAATTCCCACCACCAGAATTCCCTATCCCATCCCCTCTCCTGATAGCTTTCCTATTCTTTAATCCTTTGGGAGTATGGACCCAAGGTCACTGTGGGATGCAGAAGGTGGAAGGTCTGGCTTCTGTAATTGCTTCCCTGCTGAACATGGGTGTTGACAGGTCAATCCAAACTCCCAGCCTGTTTCTCTCTTTCCCTAGTAGGGTGGGGCTCTGGGGAAGTGGAACTCCTGGACATATTGGTGGAGTTGTCTGTCCAGGGAAGTCTGGTCGGCATCATACTAGCATCTGGAACCTGGTGATTGAAAAGAGAGTTAGCATAAAAAGCCAAACAAATTGTTGACTAATCATGGACCTAAAGGCTGGAATAGTGCAGATGAAGAGTTGGGGGGGGGCTCCATTTTGTAGATAGCTAGTAGGCATATTTTAGTTATATTCCAAAGGGCCTGTGGCTATACTAGTGTTTTATTTTATTTATGTATTTATTTATTTTGCCTGAGCCTGAACTCTGATATGCAGGTTGATCCTAATTATTGTCTGGGAGATAATGTCATGGCTGACAGAAGGACCAGAAAGCTGGATCAGGGAAGAGAGTAGCTCGTAAATATGGGAGAGGTGTATAAATATTGCTGATTGTAAATCCCATCAATTTGATGTGATCTGGGGCCCATATTCAGCTTA
This sequence comes from Erinaceus europaeus, assembly GCF_950295315.1. NCBI lineage: Eukaryota > Metazoa > Chordata > Mammalia > Eulipotyphla > Erinaceidae > Erinaceus > Erinaceus europaeus. Next base: position 67,168,290 of record NC_080172.1, on the reverse strand, counting down.
GGAGCCTATGTGACCTCTGTATCCCTGTAGATCTAAGCTCACATTCTGTGGTCATAAGTAGGAATGTTCCAAACTGCCCCAATATCAGGACCTATCTTCCTCAGGTGTAGCATAATATATTGTCCAGCCTCCCTTTGGAGGATGGAACATTCTCTACCATTGTTGATCCAAGTTGAGCACAAGGTCCTATGGGGGGCCCACAAAGGGGTCTATTGTGTTGTTCCTGATAGAAATGATCAGTAACAATGGAAAGGGATTTATTGGAGGTCTAGGCCTATCATGTCTGTTTGGGAACCTCAGGACTCCCCAATTAGGGCCCCAGCTGATGGGGTGGCCTGATAGTGACTAAAGAATCATCATTAAAGTATGCCAGTCTCTTGCCCTTATTCAGCTTTTGCAGTCCTTGCTTTGCTAAGATTAGCTTTGCAGTTTGTGAGAGAACTGTAATAGGAAGTAGGTGAGGAGGGTATCTAAGTCTAAGTAGACACTATTTCATTATGAACTTTATACTGACTCACTACAGACTATTGTGTATTTTTGCTTTCAGGTATATATTTTGCCCTAATTTATGGATACATGTGAACATATGCTCTATCTCATGGGACCTGGACTATATCTAGGTTTTGGGACTTTGTTAGGAAGTTAACCTCCTGGAATGGAATTAGAGAATACTATGAAAGGAAAGGTCTCACCCAAGTAAGGAGGATGAAGGGTTGACATTCCATGCCTGAAGTCTCTGGACACAGTCTGAAGTGAAGCATACTGAGGTGGTACTAGTTGTGTTGATTAGGTTGGGATTGGCAGATGCAATATCATTTGATATGAATTGAGAGAAGCATGCAGGAAAGTGAGCCCCATCTTAGAGGTTCCAGGACTAGGGGAAATATAGGCTCTATAGAGGAAATGGGGGGGTTCCTGCTGTCTTAGGGTTAAGAAGACAATAGATAGTTATTGCTATAATCACATTATTTGGCAATTGGTTAACTTTGAAATATCCCTTTGTTAGGATTTGCTGTATCATACACACCATCACCATAATTATTTGTATATAGCTGTACCACCGGTTGCATCTGTTCTCCCTGGTCTAAGATTTTAAGAGAGTCAACATATCAATGACTTAGCCTATGTGTTAAAAAGACTCATTTTGTGATTTAAAAAGTTTGAGACATTCAATAAAATTTCCCCTCTCATATTAATTAAATAGTGATTTATATGACTACAAATTGATAGGAGTGTACATAAACACCATTCCCACCACCAAAAGACTGTGTCCTATCCCATCCCCCCTCCCCTTCTCCCCCACCCCCTGCCCTGTGAAGCTGAACTACCACTCTTACCCTCAACTCAGGGCTTTTACTTTCGTGCCCTACTCCAAAACTGGATAATTTTTAAGGAGGTCACCTGATAATGTCATGTAGGCTGAGAACCTGAGTTTATCTGATTTATACACATCATGCTGTCAAAACAAAACAAAACAGATCAAGGCCATTCCTGTTGTAGGTGGGCCCTTAGCGTCACTCCATTCCATAGGCTGAAATTTTGATCTGTATTCTGGATGTCCTTATTCTGGAGACTCCCCCTGTTGAGTGTCCCCTCTTCTCATTCAATAAGGACCCTGGAGGCAGTCAGCTCCTCCTCGTTAGAGACCAAAGCAGGGTAATAACCCTCTCTTAAGAACCACAGTAAGCATTCACTGTAGATAAGCATATGCACAAGAACAGAGTGGAGTGGGGTGGGGGACATCCTTGTTAACTGTATTTTAGATCATGAACTCCAATTGTCCAGCCTTGTTATCTTCTTTGCTGAGTTAATACAATTGATCTAGGGCACCAGGGCTTTAATAATGGTGATGGCTTTAATAATGGTAGGCTCACTTACCACTTTTAAGTACAAGCTAAGGGAATTTTTTTCCCTTAAGATTTATTTATGTTAGGGTCCCAGGAGGTGGCATATCTAGCTGAGAGCACACATCACCATGTGCAAGAATCCAGGTTTGAGGCCTCACTTCCCACCTGCATGAGAGATGCTTCAAAAACAGTGAAGTAGGTCTCTCTCCATCTCTATCTCCCTCTCCCCTCTCAACTTCTCTCTGTCCAATCAAATAAAATAGAAAGAAGAAAAAATGGCCATGGGGAGTGGTGGATTCTTAGTGTTTGAGTTGAGCCCCAATGATCCTGGTGGCAGTAAAAAGTAAAACAAACAAACAAATAAACAAGGAAATATTTATTCACTTATTAACATGAGGGAGAGGAAGAACAAGAGCATCACTCTGCTACATGCAATGCTGAGGACTGAACTCAGGACATCATGCTTTGAAGTATAGTGCTCTAGCCACTGCAGCACCTCCCCAGCCATGTAAGGGAATCTTTAAAGTTGTGAAGGTGACACCTCCTTGCTCCTTCCACACTTGGTCAAGATTACAAGTCTATCCTGGTCATATATTTGCTGTGTAGCCCATCAACCTCAAATGCAACAATTCCTTCTCTCTGTCCCATGGTTTCCATGGGTCTGGCATTTGGGAAGGACCCAGGTAGGCAGTTTGTCTCTGCTCTATGTAGTGTCTGCTGGGGAGGCAGGATTGTCTGCAAGACTTACTTTCAAGATGGATCCATGGGGACTGGCAAGGTAGCACTGGCTGCAGCCCAGAAAGAGCTGGGGACCAGAGGCCTCCATTCCTCTCATATTCTTCTCTTTTTCTTTTCATTTTTTTCTGCCAAGACTTTATTGCTTTATTGGAGTTTTGTGCCTATATGATTCCACTGCTCCTAGTGGCCTCTGTTGTTGTTTTTTTCCCCCTCTAGATAGAGGAGAAACACTATAGCACTATTCATGAAACTTCTCCATTGCTTGGTGTTCACATATGGTGGTTGGAGGCTCAAACTCAGGTATGGTATGGTATGTACTCTACCAGGTGAGTTATCTTCCAACTCCATCCTCTCCATACTTGTGCTTCCTTGCAGAATGGTAGGTAGAGTCTAAGAGCAAACACCTTAAAGAGAGAATGGAAGCTACTATCTTTGTGTGGCCTGGGTTTACAAATAATCACAACATTTTCTTTTTAAAATAGTCACAGAAACAAGGTTCAGGAAGGTGATATATATATTTTTCTTTAATATTTTATTTATTTTCTGAGAGAGAGAGATATCAGAACACTGCTCAGCTCTGACTTAATGGTGGTGCTGGGGATTGAACCTGGGAGTTTGGTGCCTCAAGCATGAAGGTTTTTCCATTACCATTATACTGTCTCCCTAGCCCCTGTATTTCTTTTCTTAAAGACAACATTGTCAGAGAACTTTGAAATCATTTAAGAAGAATCACCCACACTGGAAAAGCTCAGATAATAGTGCCACTCATAACAAAGGAGAAGTCATATCATTGTATTTGAAAAACACATGAATACAGACACAACCAGGTGAGCTGCAGTTTGAGTTGTTTCTCTGTCTTGGGAAAGCAGTGACCAGCTCTTCCACCTTACTACTGAGGACATTTGGGTGCACTGTTCCTTATACTTAAATGGAGACGTGAAATTTGAAGCATTATTACAGTGCCTTTTCAGGAAAGTAAGCCTGAGTGAAAAGAACAGCTGTTCTGTGTGTTGGGGGGTGGGGGTGGTAAAGCAGGAAGCATCACAGTTTTTTTCTTTCTTTTTTTAAATTTATTTCTTTATTGGGGAATTAATGTTTTACATTCAACAGTAAATATAATAGTTTGTACATGCATAACATTCCCCAGTTTCCCATATAACAATACAACCCCCACTAGGTCCTCTGAATCCTTCTTGGACCTGTATTTTCCCCACCCACCCACCCACCCCAGAGTCTTTTACTTTGGTGCAATACGCCAATTCCATTTCAGGTTCTACTTGTGTTTTCTTTTCTGATCTTGTTTTTCAACTTCTGCCTGAGAGTGAGATCATCCCATATTCATCCTTCTGTTTCTGACTTATTTCACTCAACATGATTTCTTCAAGGTCCATCCAAGATTGGCTGAAAACGGTGAAGTCACCATTTTTTACAGCTGAGTAGTATTCCATTGTGTATATATACCACAACTTGCTCATCTACTCATCTGTTGTTGGACACCTGGGTTGCTTCCAGGTTTTGGCTATTACAAATTGTGCTGCCAAGAACATATGTGTACACAGATCTTTTTGGATGGATGTGTTGGGTTCCTTAGGATATATCCCCAGGAGAGGAATTGCAGGATCATAGGGTAGGTCCATTTATAGCCTTCTGAGAGTTCTCCAGACTGTTCTCCACAGAGATTGGACCAATTGACATTCCCACCAGCAGTGCAGGAGGGTTCCTTTGACCCCACAACCTCTCCAGCATTTGCTGCTGTTACCTTTTCTGATGTATGACATTCTCACAGGAGTGAAGTGGTATCTTCTTGTTGTCTTTATTTGCATTTCTCTGACAATCAGAGACTTGGAGTATTTTTTCATGTGTTTCTCAGTCTTTTGGATCTCTTCTGTGGTGAATATTCTGTCCATGTCCTCCCCCCATTTTTGGATGGGGTTATTTGTTGTCTTGTTGTTGAGTTTGGCAAGCTCTTTATATATGTTGGTTATTAAACTCTTATCTGATGTATGGCATGTAAAGATCTTCTCCCATTCTGTGAGGGGTCTCATGGTTTGGGTAATGGTTTCTTTTGCTGTGAAGAAGCTTTTTAATTTGATGTAGTCCCATAGGTTTATACTTGCCTTAGTCTTCTTTGTAATTGGATTCATTTCATTGAAGATGTCTTTAAAATTTATGCGGAAAAGAGTTCTGCCAATATTTTCTTCTAAGTATCTGATAGTTTGTGGTCTAACATCCAAGTCCTTGATCCACTTGGAATTTACTTTTGTATTTGGTGAAATACAGTGATTCAGTTTCATTCTTCTGCATGTTTCAACCCATTGTTTCCAACACCATTTGTTGAAGAGACTCTGGTTTCCCCATGTAATAGTCTGAGCCCCTTTGTCAAAGATTAGATGTCCATAGGTGTGGGGGCACAGTTTTTTTTCTTACATGCAGTCCATTATAATTTATTGAAGTTTCCCAAGCTTGAATTTCTTCAATATGTACAGCACGTGGGCCCAGTCTCATGTCCGTCTATGGAATTTGGAAGTTAGAGAAAACTGATTTGAGTGTGAAGCTCGAGCTGCCTGCTATGCTTTGAGTAATAAAGTCCTTTGCCTCTGAATCCAGTAGTCTTGGGTCTTCACCAGCACCCCACAAACCACGGGCAAGTTAACTTGTTAGATGCAAGGGTAAAATCCCATAAGTTTCAGAGTTCATGGGGACAGTCTTAACGCCTTCTTCCCTCATTCCTTTTTCTTTCTCTCTCTCTCTTTAAAGACTTGTTTACTTATGAAAGAGAGATAGATGGTGCAAAGCACAAGGACCGGCATAAGGATCCCGGTTCGAACCCCGGCTCCCCACCTGCAGGGGAGTCGCTTCACAGGCGGTGAAGCAGGTCTGCAGGTGTCTATCTTTCTCTCCTCCTCTCTGTCTTCCCCTCCTCTCTCCATTTCTCTCTGTCCTATCCAACAACGACAACAACAATAATAGCTACAACAATAAAACAACAAGGGCAACAAAAGGGAATAAATAAAATTAAAAAAAATTAGATTTAAAAAAAAAAGAGAGATAGAGAGTTCAATGAGAAAAATTCAGAACACCTTAGTATACATAATGCCAGGGATTAAACTTGGAATTTTATGACTGTAAGTCCAGCACTTTAACCACTGTGATACCTCCTGGGTCACTCTCCTGTCTCCTATTTTATTTAGTTATTTATTTATTTATTTTTGCCTCCAGGGTTATCGCTGGGGCTCAGTTTCTGCACTATGAATCTACTGCTTCTGGAGGTCATTCCTTCCCCCTTTTTTTTTTTTTTTTTGCCCCTGTTGTTGTTATTGTTGCCATTGCTGTTGGTTGTTGGATTGGACAGAGGGAAATTGAGAGAGGAGAGGAAGACATTGGGAGAGAAAGACACCTGTAGACCAGCTTTACCATTGTGAAGCGATCCTCCTACAGGTGAGGAGCTGGGGGCTCAAACTTGGAACCTTATGAGATCCTTACTCCAGTTGTTGCACTTCACTATCATTTGTGTTTAACCCGCTGTGCTACCGCCTGACCCCCATACCCTCTCTTTTTACTTGGATAACTGAGACTACCTCCACCTTCCACCTTTCCAAAATACCTGTCACAGATGCTAAAGACTTTTTAGAATAAAAGCGATTCATTAGAGACTCCTCAAACAGCCCACGAAGACCACGAAGGGCGGCTCCATCTCTTTAACTTCATCTCCTGTCACCCACGTCTCCTCCAGTTCAAATCTCCCCCTACACACACCCTCTCCAGTCTCTTGGCACATTATCCCCTTCACAAGAATCATCCTTGGCCCCTCTCTCTGTTGAAGTTCTGTCCATACTTTGATAACAGGATCCTGCCTTTCTTCCTCCATCAGGTTTGACCAAAGTCCTGTCAGCTTCCCTCTCCTCTGCCTTGCACTTCACTCATCTTGTAGGGTTCCTTAGCCCTCTTGCTTTGGATTATAGCTACTTGGATGAACACCACTTTTCCTCCCGACCTCTCTCCCAGTGATCGTCCCAGTGTCTGCAGTTCTGGTATAGACATTAGCTCAACAGATGGAGAATGTATTGAAGTCCCGTCCACAAGAAAGAGATGGCCTTCCAGGATGGAAGGATGGAAGGCAGTGGAGTAGGAAAGGCACTCCAAGAGAGGGGAGTTTACAAAGACTGGGGTAAGAACCACTTTGGGTGGGGCTAAGTTTCTGAAGGAGGGCCAATAGAAATGGGTCAGGAAGGTGAGGAAATGGGGCGGGAGCCTCCGGAGGGTCCTCGCCATGGGGGTGCCATTACTCTTCCAGGTCAATAATCTTGGTGATGATGCTCCAGGGTCTAGTCCCTTGGCCAGGAGCCTCCAGAGGGTGCTGGGATGCCGGCTCCTCTGTCACCTGGCCCACCCCCCTCTGCCTGCGTCGGCCGTCAGAGCCTCGCTCGCGGCCCGGCGTGAGTCAGGCCTGCGTCACGGCGCCCCGCCGCCAGGGTGGCCTTTCGGAAAGCGAGGGAACAGTGCGCGCTGCGCTCCGCCCAGCTCCGTTCCGCTCTGCAGAGCTGGCGCGGCCAGGGCGCAGTGAGGGCTGACTCGGCCCGGCGCCCGCCGCTGCACGCGCTCCCTCCGCGGCGGGACCTGGGTGCCTCGGCCGCTCCCCCGAGGCCTGAGGCGCCACAGGCGGGAACCGGAGCAGGGTCGGGGCGGGGGATCCGGCAGGAGCAGAGGCGCGCGGACGCACAGCCCCGGGGTCCCTCCCAGCCTCGGGTGGCCAGCAGGAGGGGCGGCAGCCCGGGACCGTCGGGGACCGCAGCTGCTCCGGGGTGGAGCCCGTGCCACCGCCCACTCGGGACAGGTGAGTTGCGGGCCGCGCCCCGCCAGCCGTGACCGCGCCAGCCACCACAACTTCAGTTGTTCCGGCCCCGACCCAACCGGGGAGGCCTGGGGACCCGGGGTCGAGGAGCTGTCGGGGTCTCCTTCGGGCCTGGCGCGGCCCCTGGGCTCCTCCCGCCTCTCCCGCCGCTGTTGCCTGGCGACGCAGCCCTGAGGCCCGCGCTCCCGGGGCGCATCGAGGGTACCCCGCGCTGCACGCCGGGGCTGGAGCCCGCCTTCAGCATCCGGGGACCAGGCCAAAAGAAGCCCCCAAACTCCAGAGATAATCGGGCAGAACTGCAGCAGCAAGCGCCCACGGAGGGCCGGGGAGGAGGCTGGGCGTCTCGCCGCCTGGAGCCAAGCTCGGGAGCAGTTCCTTGGGGAGGCAGGCTCCTGCGCGCTCCGTCCCCGACCGCTCAGTGCAGATCCCTGACCTTGACAGTAACATTGGCGGGAGAAGTAGAACGCTCCCAGTCCTGAGGTCGGGTCCTCGCGGAATCCAGAGCTAGCAGGGAGCCCATCCTCCATCGAGGGAAACGTGACTGGGGCGCAATGGCGGTGCGGGGGGACGTGAGTGGGTGCGGATCTGGAGGGGGCGCGATCCCGGAGAGGGGCCTCGCCACGCTGCTACCTGAGCGCACGTCGTACTCCCGGAGGGCCGTACCCCTGGGGCGCGGCTGTCTTGGTAGGAAGCTTGTTTCCTTTTAAATCCCAAACAGCCCCTGGCCTCCCAAGTGCTCAGAACTCCTGGGGCACTCAACTTACAGGATCCGGTCTATGCCAAGGAGAGAGTATTTAACAACAACAATAACTATTACACACACACACACACACACACACACACACACATTCAATCTCATTTCTCTTTTCTTCTTTGGGCAATATGTTCTCAGTTTAAGGAGACTGTTAAACAGATCTACCTTTGGGCAATTTACTGTGACTTTAAGGCAGATTGGTTTGTGGTAGGCAAGTGAGCAGTATGGAGAACACAATCCTTGTCAACAAAACTTCAAAAATTAAGAGAACCTTACAATGGCTCCAAAAACATATATATATATATATATTTTTTTTTTCCAGTCCAAACTTTAAAAACAAATTGGTCATAATGTTTAGTGTCTGGAGAACAAGGTTAGAGGTTGTCAAACTTAGCTGTCCTCTTGTGTTTGTGGTGAGCTTGCCTTATGCAATGTTTAGGCCAGGTGAACCCATTGCCTGGTCAAGGAGGGCTTAGAGGTCACACCTGATTGTCCGTGGTTGTGGTCCATCCCTGAGGACCAGTAGAGGCTCCAGAGCCCCCTGCTTTTTCTCTGGTAGAGCAGCTGTGACTAAGTAGGTGGTGAGTTTCAGCACATCCCTGCAGCTTAGCTGGGAGGGTGACTCAGTGCAGAAGGCAAATTGTGCCCACCAACTCCAATCGGATGGGAGTGAATTTGTTTGGCCTGAGTCACGCGCAGAGGCAGAGTCCTGTGTCAGGTGTTCGTGAATTGAAAGGAACTCTTAGACTTGTGAGCAGAATGGTTCAGGCCCTAAGCATTTGGAGGCCCTCTGATCAGAGATGGTCCACAGATGTGATTCTCAGAGTGTACTGAAAAGAACTCAGAATGCCTGGCTCCTGGGCAGTGGTGCTGGAGCTCTGACCTACAGGGGTCAGGTTGGCTTGGGGCTGGAGAGGCCTGGGGAGAGGCCCTGTGGTTGTGGTCAGAATTGAACCTGAGCAATGACATATGCCAGAAGGGTGACCTTGGGGAAATCTTGCCACTTCCAGAACCTCTGCCTCCTCAATTGTAAAACAGGGATGTCTAGGACACCTTTTCTGCAGACCTCTTTTGAGCCCAGTGCTGGAAACACAACAGATGCTCATGAAATGTGACTTCACTCCCCCTCTCCTTATGTGCTTTCACGGGGACTGACTCTCTTCTTGCCCTCTCTTGTTCCTTGGTATGAGGAGGCTGTGAAAACACATGAGAGTGAAAGGGCTTCCTATACAGGTAAGAAGGCTACATTACTGACCTGCTTTCACCTGCTGTTATTCTCCAGGAGACCCTGAGTAGGGAAGCTTGAGGAAGATCAGGGCTCTGGGTGGGTGGGGCTGTGTTGGATCAGTGGGGTGCCTGGGCTGTCTGCAGTGGCTCCAGGCTAAAACCCAAACATAGTTCTTGACTCCCTGCGATTACTCATGACTGTATCCTGGTCCCAAGTGGCGGTAGCTACTGGGTCAGCTTTGGGGTTTCTGTCATTGAGTCAGGTCTAGCCATCCTCCTTCCTTCCTTGTCTTGGCCATCTGGCAATGGTAGATCAGCAAGACAACTGTCAAGAAGAGGCAAGGCTGACTTCCCTGGAAATCTTGCTTGCTCCCAGAGGCTTGCTTGCTTCATTCCCCACCCACCCCTGCCCATCCTTTCTGGAATGTATGTTGATGTGAAACTGAATCTAGATGTGCAGACCTCAAGAGTGAGAGGAGAAGCAAGGGGATCCCCAGTGCAGCTAAAACAAGCCATGCTGACCCAAGGGATTCACTCTGCTATAGGACACATTGTGTGTGTGTGTGTGTTTGTGTGTGTGTGTGTGTTTTCATGTCTGTGGGACTTTTGCCATGGGATTCATGCCTTCCCCACTTGCTATGGAGCAAACTTCAAGGATGGTGAAAATGGAGATGAGAGGTTCCTAGCAAGCAGGATCTAGGCCTTTGTATCCTCACTCCCTGTTCCTGTAGGGTTTGCTGCAGCAGACAATTCATCACTAATCCCTGTAAAGCTGCTAAGATAAGCAGCAGATGAGTTTAAAGGGAAGAAGGATTTGGCTGTTCTCTCCCAAAGCCAGGTTTGAGTTATCACTTGCTCCCAGGCTGGGCTGCAAGGCATCCTCACAGCTGAACATCTGGAGTCCCAGGATGGGAAAAATCTCTATCACTCAGCCTCTACAAAGCTATTTCCTGCCCTCCTCCTTCACTAGCATCTCAGCCTTTCAGGGGTCAGAAGCACAGTGGCTTTGATACCCCCGACTCATGCCTATGTTGATTGCTTTGCGGAGCTTTAGGGAAGTTCACACTGTGCACAGCACACAGTCTGTACTGAGGCCTCTGCATTGTGCTAAGTGTTTTATTCATACATCATCTCTTTTAATCTTCACTACAATCCCAGAGGCCAGATACTGCTATCTGTAGTTGATAGATGTGGGAATTGAGGTTCAGCAAGGTTAAATAATTTGCTCAAGGTCACCCAGGATGTGAGTGGCTGCTGAGAATTTGAATTCAGGTCTGTCAGATTCCAAATGTCATGCTTTTAACCTCCTTGTGGTAAGTCTCTATCATAAGTTTTAGAAAATATTCTATTTATTTTATTTTAATGGGAGAGAAATACAGAGAGAAAGATACAGGGAGGGAGGGAGGGAGAGAGAGATAGAGAAAGAGAGAGAGACACCAGAGCACTGCTCAGCTCTGGCTTATGGTGGTGCCAGGGATTGAACCTGAGACCTCAGAGCCTTACTTTTTTTTTTTTTTTTTGAGAGCCTTACTTTTTTAAATTATTTATTTATTCCCTTTTGTTGCCCTTGTTGCTGTTTTTAATTGTAGTTATTATTGTTGTTTTTGATGTTGTCATTGTTGGACATGACAGAGAGAAATGGAGAGAGGAGGGGAAGACAGAGAGGGGGAGAGAAGGATAGACACCTGCAGATCTGCTTCTCCACTTGTGAAGTGACTCCCCTGCAGGTGGAGAGCTGGGGTCTTGAAGCAGGATCCTTATGCCGGGTCCTTGTGCTTTGTGCACCTGCGCTTAACCTGCTGCACTACTGCCCGACTCCCTCTCACTTTTTTAAAAAACCATTATGAAAGTCTTTTGTTTAACCATTATGCTATCTCCCTGACCCTATGGTAAAATTTTAACAAATGTTTGCAGTCAACCTAGGTATTTATCCAAATAAGGTCATTTAAACTTGAAGGTCTAGTTCTTTGCATTAATGGGCCTTCACCAATGGAGAATTCATATCTAAATAAACCTACCTAAACTTCAAAGGTGTGGGGAATATGGTATAGCTCCAGAAAAAGATCCAGGACTCCATCTTTACTATTTTGCCTGTTTTTTCTCTTCCTCACCTTTGCCACCTGGATTTCTTTCCCATAGAGTTTGTCCAAATCCAAGGGATTGGTCCTGGGGCAGTGAGGGAGAGTCAAAGCTGACTGGATGCTGCCCTGAGAATTTATGCCTCTGCAGAATTAAGGATGACTGGTTGCTGGTGTGTCAGATTTCTCTGCTGAAGAGTAAGTGCCAGGGACTTGCAGTGATTTCTGCTGAGGCTCCAGGTCCCAGAGAAAGATGCTCACACACAAGGTTATTTACAGTGGCAGCTGGCATGGGCTGCTCTGAGGAAGGCTGCTTGCTCCATTCTCCTTACCCTTGAAGCTCTGCCGTTTGTGTCCATGGCTGTTCTGGGAAGCTTGGCATCTAATCTCTGATGCTTCTCCTCTTCTCTCAAAGAAATCACCATCCCTGAAGGAACAGGGCCCATGCTGTCCTAGCTTGCCTGCCATCTCCAAACTACTCTTAAACTATGTTAAGAAGTTCTTGTAAGTGAGAGTGGATAGTTGGGATATAATCGTGACATCCTTACATGACATTACATGCTTACTTGACATTATATCCTTACATGATATCCATGTGTCTTCCCCCACCACTTGAGGCCACAAAGTATCTTCCCAGAAACCTTTGCTCCCTAGGCAGCCATTTTGTAGTGATAGAATCCTTGGAAAATTCTTCCCTCACTTCCTCCCCTGAGTAATTAAAAGAAAAATTTAGACATTGTTCACTTGAATAAATTTAAACATATATATATATAAAACAAAGAGAGACTAGGTTGTGGTACACCCTGTTGAGTGCACGTTACCATGTACAAGGATCCCAGTTCAAGCACCCAATCCCTACTTGCAGGGTGGAAGCTTCACAAATAGTAAAGCAATACTGTAGTTCTCTATCCCAGGGGATGGGAGAACTAACACCAGATTCCTAGTTTTGGGGTCATCTTATAAGCTGTATTTGTCTCATTGAATTGCCCCTCTGTCTTCCAGAGTATACACTCAGTTCACTTCATAAGAAGTTGATTCTCTGGGAGTCGGGCAGTAGCGCAGTGGGTTAAATGTACATGGTGTGAAGCTCAAGGACCAGTGTAAGGATCCTCCTTTGAGCCTCCGGCTCCTCACCTGCAGGGGGGTTGCTTCACAGGTGGTGAAGCAGGTCTGCAGATGTCTATCTTTCTCTCCCCCCTCTGTCTTCTCCTCTCTCCAATTCTTTCTGTCCTATCCAACAACAATGACATCAACAACAACAACAACAATAATAACTACAACAATAAAAGCAAGGGCAACAAAAGGGAAAATAAATAAAAATTTTTAAAAAGTTGATTCTCAATACATGCCATCACTTGTAATTACTGGTGTAATTAAAACTTCTGCTGGATGCTGTGCACCACTAATTTTCCACCTATTCTTTCACTTACAAAGGAGATTCATTCTTCTACACCTAAAATTCCTGCTGTTTGCATTTTCCTCCTTATTTATAAGACTCCTGGGCTTTGGTTATTTTGAATCCCATTCCAAGTTAATAGTGACATATAGTTTTAGACAGAGGCAGAGAGAGAAAGAGAGACACACAGAGTGTGTAGAAGACCACAGTATCTAATCTTCCTCAGTGTGGTGGGGAGCAGGCTCAAATCTGGCTCATGTACATGCCAAAGCAGCACATTATCCAAATGAGCTATTTTGCTGACCCTAATAATGAGTTTTGATAAAACTGTGTTCCAAGATGTGTTCCAAGATGTGATAAAACTGTGTTCCACATGGTTGGATGGTTCTAGCAGGCTCTGCCAGGTGAGTATTCGGAGAGGGTATAGGCCTTGCCTTTCCTGAGGATCTAAAGGAGGGAAAGCCATTCATCCTCTTGATCTGCTGAGCAGCTCAGCATTGGCTGAGCTGGTGGGTGCTATCCATGGTCCTGGCACACCACTGAGACTATCTGTTGCCTAGTACTGTTGCCTAGACTCGCTTTTGTTCACTAATCCTTTCTTAAATAAAAAATTAAAAAAAAAAAAAAAGAACAATTGGAAGGAATCTTTTTCACTAACTCCCCAAGTTGCACATTGGCATTAACTTTGGGGAAGGACCTGGCTAAGTGAGATGGCTTTTGACCTCAGGGGATGACAGTGGGTGTACTGGTTCCACTGTTGACTAGCTGAATGAGATTCAGGTATATTATTTTGCAATGCAGCATGATACATTGTAGAATCTCCTAAGCATGAGTTAGTGCCATGTGACCCAGAGATAATGAGGCCTTCATCCCTGGGAGTAACCTTGAGTGGGCTAGGGTGGTAGAGTCCTCTATGTCACATCAGTACTTTCTTTATGTGTGACAACACGCAAAAGATTGCAAAGCACTTTTCTACAGTTAGAATATGGACTTCAATTTGTGAAAGGAGATCGCATTAGGCTTGCAAGACCAGTACTCTGCCTGCTGTTTATTTTTTCTATTTCTATTTATTTATTGATTGATTGATTTATTGTGGGACACCATAATTTAAATCTCCTTTCCTCCACTTCTTGACTGGGTAACCTTATACATGATAGTCACCTTCTTTTTAGTCTTGGATTATTTGACTGTAGAATGAGACTTGCTTGTTACCCCAAGTTGTTGGGAAGATCTGTGAGGCATATCAGCACAGTAGAACTTCAAATGTGTCCACTCCTCTTGTGGTGATCTCAGTTGTCCTGGAGCAGTGCTTTTTCACCCTGAGTCCACAAAGCATGCAGTGGTAAGGAAGAGACTCAGCCTGCCCTTCCTCAGGAAAAAGACATCATGTTGGGACTGTAATTTAGGGTTTCTGATCGCTATTCCTTCAAGTGCTCTTCAGCAGTCTGCCAGCAACTCAGGTAATTGGACACCGTGGGTTCTCCCACCCCCCTCTCTTTCTGAGACAAGAGGAAATAGTAGCTTTAAGAAAATCCAGGTCGGAGGATTTGGACAGATCCTCTGCAGCCCCATCTATCTCCTTTGTAGGCTCCCATGACTGAGGAAAGAAGGGAGTGAGTCCTTCTCTCATCCCTCCTCTTAATGTTTGTATCTGACTTTTTTCCAAACTAGGGTAGTTTCCTGGACATTCTGTCTGTCTGGGGTCTCTTGTGCCCTTCAGCATTCTGGAACCTCCATTTCCCTTTCTCCTTAAAGCCATAAGTGAGATAAGTCTGAATGAGAAGAATGAATATGGGATGATCTCACTCATGGGCAGAATGTAAAAAACAAGAACAGAAAGGGAATACACAAAGGAAAACTTGGTATGGGTGCGTATATTGCACCACAGCAAAGGAATCTGTGAAGGAGGACAGGAAGAGTGCTCAGGAGAGGGGGACTTGCAGGTCCTGGTACATGATGATGGAAAAGGACCTAGGTTGGGGGGGGGGGTGAGTGTGTTTTGCAGGCACTTATCATAGCAAGATGTGAAATTGTATCCATGTGCCAACAACTGTACTGTAAACCATTAACACCCCCCCCCACCAGAAAAAAAATAACTTCAACTTTATCTGACAGCCTGGTCATCTCTGACCTTTCCTTTCCTGTTTCTTCATTTGAACTAACAATGGTTATTTTATTTTTATTTTACTTTACTTTTAAACAGAGCACTGATCATCTCTGGTGTATAGTGGTGCCAGGAATTGAACCTAGGATCCTGGAGCCTCAGGTATGAAAGCCTTTTGCATAGCCACTATTATATTTTCCTGACCCCACAATAATCCCTTTAAAATCACTCCCCCCCACACACACACTCAAAAACTTTCACCAGTTCCCTGTTTGCCTCCACAGGAAACCCAAACCCCTTCCTTGACCTAAGAGCCCCAGCCAATGTGGATTCTATCTATCCTCTTATCTCAGTATCTGCCACTCATCCTTTGCTCAGGATGCTCTAAGCCTGTGGCCCATCTTTCTGGCCTTTGTGCTCACCAAGCATGCTGGTACTGCCTCAGAGCCTTTGTACTTTCTGTTTCCCAGGATAGCCACATAATCATTTTCTCCTAACAGTGTGCTTTCTGACCCCCACTATATATTGTAGTGACCCTGCCACACTTCACCTCCTCATCCTGTATATTGTGTGTTTTTTCTTAATATCACTTTATACACTGCCTTCATATAGACTATGGGTTATATATTTCTCTGGCTTTATTTGTTCTTCTGCTCTAAAAGAAAGTCTCACAAAGCAGGAACATTGTTTCTCTGTCTTCCGCTGTACATCAGGTCCTTGAATGACATTGTTTTGTTCACTATCATTTTACTACAACATTGATAAGAACAAAACAATCATAGCTAACACTGAGCAAAGAATTTCAAAGTTATTTGAGGACTGACTGTCATGATACACCATTTCATTTAAAGTGGCCATTTCAAAGAAACCTATTGACGGCATTAAACATGGACTCACTGAACTAGAACATGGTCTAGTAGCTAGTTATTGCTTAGTAAAGGTTGAAGGAGGGAAAGGAAAGGAAGAAGGGAGGGAGGGAAAAGCACAAAGAAGAATGGTTTAAACTGCTTATTTCAGTACTTCTGGTTACAGAATCTCTAGGCTCTATTCTTCCTCCATCCCAAGAGAAAAGGGGGAGGGTGATCTGTAGACCCAGCGCACCTGCACTTCAAGCAGCCCCAACCTCCTCAGGAACCTGCCTGCATGCTAGCTCCACACCAGCTCTAGGACCCTACACATGGTGGGCAGTTGTACCTGTCTGAGCCTATTTCCCAGCATTCTGTCATGAAGGAGGAAGGTGACACGGGCTTTTGGTATGCCCCCAATACCATCTCATTTTATCTTTATGATGACCCAGGAGGTTGACCCTCATCCTCATCTTTCCGGCCCAGACGTGAAAACAAGAAAGGTTGGGGGGGCAGGAAGTGGCATACCCAATGAAATGCACACATTACCATACGCAAGGACCTGGGTTCAAGCCTTTGATCCCCACCTGCAGAGGGGATGCTTCGTAGCAACGAAGAAAGTACTGCAGGTGCTTCTCTGTCTCTTGCCCTCTCCTCCAAATTTCTCTGTCCTATCAAGTAAATAAATAGAAAGGACTGGGAGCAGTGGATTTAAAAAGAAAGAAAGAGGGAGTAGGGTGGTAGCACATCGGGTTAAGTGCAGGTGGTGCAAAGCGCAAGACCAGCATAAGAATCCCAGTTTGGGCCCCTGGCTCCCCACCTACAGGGGAGTCACTTCACAAGCGGTGAAGCAAGTCTGCAGGTGTCTATCTTTATCTCTCCCTCTCTGTCTTCCCCTGCTCTCTCCATTTCTCTCTGTCCTATCCAACAACAACGACATCAATAATAACTACAGCGATAAAACAACAAGGGCAACAAAAGGGAATAAATAAATAAATAGAAAGAAAGAAAAAGAAAAGAAAGGTTGTAGACTTTCCCAAAGACTTTGAGCTTGTCAATGGCAGCAAGTCTACATTGTGCCCACACAACCCCCTGCGTCCACAATCTGTGATCTCTCTGCCACAGAACTGTGGTTGAGAGGGGCTTTAGCACTGAGTCCTGGTAGGACTCACACTTGTGCTCTGATTGTGCGTCCATAACCCTTCTCTCATCAGTTTCAGCTTGCGTGTTTGCACATTCTCACATCCTAAAATCACAACATGACATATAAGGGCCTATGCACCACTGCTACTAAGGTGGTGGTAGTGATCTTGTTAGATAAAAATCTTCCCTTGACCTTTTTCTGGCAAGTTCAAGAAAGTTCTGGTATCAGAATGTCCTACAGCCAGCAAGCCCCTCTGAGTATCTTTTTCCTCACCTGTAGAATGGGGACAGTGGCTGCCCATCACAGTGACCAGTGTAGTAGGCTTTCCAGAAGTATCACCTGTATGTTTAGGGTGTTATAGTTGCTGCACCACATTCTGCCTTTAGAAGTCCCCTCATCATTTATATTCCTATACAATAGAGAATGTGTTTGGGGATGTGGGGTTGCTGTGCCAGGGCTCTTGCCTGTGTACCCAATGGGAATGTATTTCTCTCTTCCCATGAAATGGCAAATGGAGCCAAAAGATTTTGTTTGTACGAGCCCCACCCACATCCTCCCGTGCCAGTTCCTCCCCCACTGGACCATCTGCCCCTTTTCCTGCTTCCCTTCTTCCTTTCCCAAGAAAACAAAATGCCCACTGCAGAGAACACGCTCTGCAAATGTGACAGGAAGGCAAGACTTCAAGTGATGCCCCTGGCTCCTCTGCCTTGCTTATTTGGACCGTTCCCACCCACCCCTTTGTGGATGCTTTGTGCTAGTGCTGTGCCTGCTGGTTTTAATTTCTCCACTGAGAGAATGTGTCCTGTCTAAAGCGAAGAAAATGAGGCACACACAGTGACTGATGCCTTCAGTTTTTTTAAATTGATTTATTTGTTTATGAGAAAGAAGGGAGAGGGAGAGAACCAGAACATCACTTTGACATATGCAGTATTGGAGATTGAACTCAAGACCCAGTACTTGAGAGTCCAATGCTTTATTAACTGAGCTACCTCCCAGGATGCCTGAAGCCTTTCTTTTAATTTTCAAAAAAATTTTATTTCTTATATTTGAGAGAACAGAGAAACCGAGAGAGGAGGTAGAGAGGGAGATAGAGAGGCACTTGTAGCACTGCTTCACTGCTCATGAAGCTTCCCCCTGCAGTAGAGACTTGGGATTTGTACTTGGATCCTTTGTAACATGTGCACTTAACCAGGTATGCTATCACCTGGCTTTGTCTGAAGCATTTCTGAGAGGCAAGAAAACCAATAAATGGTGGCCAGATCTCTTCATTTTCCATAGCTTCAAACTGCTACTCAGGGCATTATAAAATGGGGACATTTTGAAACTGGGAAGTTATATCTGACTATAGAAAATCTGAGGAGTTCCAAATGCATGGCTCCATTGATCCAGTTACTCACTTCATCCCACTTATAATATTTATTGTGCCCATCTAAAAGTGAGACACTGGGATTTATTCATCTTTGCAGAAGCAGAGCTGGTGTTAATTGAGATATGAATGGAAGACTGCAACATAAATCTGAAAAACATGTGGGATGGAGTAAAAAGTTACAGTTCTGTTTGACTTCTCAATAAGCTTTTCTTTCTCTGTCTCCTCCTGTCCATGTGCTCACCAGATGCAGTTGGTAGGTACTACTGCGCCCCGTTTCACAGATGAATAAGAATCAGAAAGCTGGCTCTTGAATCTGGGGGTCCTTCCCACATGTGTGGCAGAGCTGCACTCAATTAGAGGTGGGCTGGCGCCTGCAGACACCACTGGGTTTAAATGTTTCCAGGCAGATGTGTTGACTTCTCACCCATCTCTTCCCTTCAAAGATGAAGGCAGTGGCTAAGGTTCCAGTATAGGAAGCAGGTTTTTCTCAGAGGGTGGAAAGGGAGACATCCTCATATTACCATTTTCCATCCTTTGTATGCCTGACACTGGGTGGGACACAAAACTGAATCACCTTAGTCCCTGCCTTCAGAGAACTTCCTGTTTAGAGAAAGAATTATGTGTGCAAACAACCAGCTGCACTAGAAAACTGAAGGGTAAGCAGATGAGAAGGTATAGCAAGGAGCATGCTGGGGAGAAGAGAGGAAGGGACATTTGTTCTCACTTGAGGATTGTAAAAGTTGTCATAGCAGTGAGGGTGTGAACCTTGAGCTTCACCTTCAAGGACAGGAGATGGGAGGGGTTTATGCAGAGGGAGGAGGTAGAAAAGGAGTCTGGAGAGGAGGATGGGGTCCAGAGGAGCTATGAATGAACCTGGAAGGGGGTAGGAAGCTTTCATCAGCAGGCAGTGGGTGCAGGGCAGTATGGCATTTTTAGAGGCTGCTTCTGAGGCTCTATGGAAACTGGCCTTGAAGAAGAGAGAGCTGGGAGTCTACCATAGACCTCTGCAGGGAGCAGGCATGAACTGGATCAGGCTAGGTACTAAGGAGGACAGAGCCTGATAGGAATTTGTGGTCCCTCCCTCTCCCTCTCCCTCTCCCTCTCCCTCTCCCTCTCCCTCTCCCTCTCCCTCTCCCTCTCCCTCTCCCTCTCCCTCTCCCTCTCCCTATCCTCCCCTCCCCCTCTCCCTCTCTATATCTATATCTATAATATATATATCTTGATGATATATATATATCAAGATTATATATATATATATATATATATATATAGAGAGAGAGAGAGAGAGAGAGAGAGAGTGAGAGAGGAGGGGAGAGGGAGAGGGAGAGGGAGAGGGAGAGGGAGAGGGAGAGGGGCCAAGAATAGTGCTGGAGTCCCCCTAGCTGAAGAGAACATCCTCTAAGTAAGGGCCAGGGCCTCTCAGCAGCAGTTTGTCCTCTCTGGCTACCAGAGGCTTCAATAAAACAATTAAAAATAAATTCAAGGACAATTTGCATTTGTGATAACAGCCTGGCCTGTTTTGTCTCCTGGCAGTCCAAAGGCTCAGAGGTAATTAGGAGCTCTGTTTGGGCCACAACAGTTTTTCACTGGGAAATCATGTTCCTGTCATGTTCCTTGGGATAAAGGGAACCTGAGCCTGCTTCTTCCTCACTACCCAAGAGTCTTGACTTCACCAGGAAGAGGACCCCACCAATGTGTCCTGGAGCCCCGCCTACCCGGAACCCCGCCCCACTAAGGAAAGAGAGAGACAGGCTGGGAGTATGGATTGACCTGCTATTGCCCATGTTCAGCAGGGAAGCAGTTACAGAAGCCAGATTTCCACCTTCTGCATCCCATAACGACCCTGGGTCCATACTCCCAGAGGGATAAAGAATAGGAGAGTTTTTGTGGAGGGGGGGATGAGATAGGGAGTTCTGGTGGTGGAAATTGTGTGGAGTTGTACCCCTCTTATCCTATGGTCTTGTCAATATCACCATTTTATAAACAAAAAATATATACATATTAAAAAAAAGAGAGGTGAAGAGAGGCTTGGCTTTGTAGCTTAGGTGGCTGCCATTCTGGGGGACCTTGCTTTCTGGGGTCCTTTCCCCATTCTGAAGGTGTTTATTCTGTCTGTGTGGTATGCCTGCCAGATTCACAAAGCCAGGCATCCCATGTATGGCTTGGTGCCCCAGAATGGTGCCTGAATTTGACCCTGGAACTAGCTACCTTTGCAACCTTCCAGAGACACCTGGGCCCCCACCCAGAAGGTGAGTGTCAGAAGGGCTGACTGCAGCCTCCCAGAAGCACCCCATCTTTGGCTGCCATGGAAGTACAGGGTTCCAGGCTCACCCTGGAAGCAGGGTGAGCAGCCAGTCCCCAACCCTTGAGGTAACGACTCTGTGCTTGAAAAGGCTGCGAGGCAGCCATCAGCCCTCTAGCAAAAGGTATCAATACCTGTCTGCCTGCTAGCCACACCATTTCCTTCTCTCTTTAAGAAGGTTTGCCAGTTCAAGTGTTGGACAAGTGCTGTTCTGAGCTGGGAGCTACATTTGTTGCTAAGTCATAGACCTATGGAGGGCTGGCTGGGCACTTGAGTCCCCTGTGTTGTGCTGTGAGAAATCCAGGCATTTCTTCCAGAGCACATACTAGAACTTCACCATCTGATCTGCTGCTTTTGAAAGTGACTTACAACCCACCCCAGTTACTCCTTGGGCTGTTGAGAGTGTAGCTGGGCTGCCTAGCCACAGTCCCCACCACTCCCCATCTGGCTCTCAGCTGTGGAGTAGCCTGGTGGACAGGCTGAAGAAGGCTCTGATGGTGTCTAGTTCTGGGGCAGGATATGCCTTGCTCAGACCCACAAGCTAGGAGAGCACTTCCTGGGTCCATGCACAGCTAGAGGGGCCTTGGAGGAGGATAGGAGGTGGCTCACCCAGTAGTGTACACACTTTACCACACATGAGGACCTAAGTTTGAGCCCCTGGTCACCATATGGGAACACTGTAATGGGGAAACTTCACAAGCAGTGAAGCAAAGCTGTGACATCTTTCCTTTTTCTGCCTCTTTTTTTTTCTTTCTGTCTCTCACCTTCCATCTTAAAAAAAGTGGTAAAGTTAGGCAAATGCTAAGCTCCAGAGAAAACTCTGGTGCCAAAAAAAGTAAAGTGGTTGAAGGAGGGAACAATAAAGAGCTTCTGGGAAAAAAAAAAAAAAATAAAGAGCTTCTGGATCAATTTTATTTGCACACAGAAACCATGGCCTTGGGGCTGGGCAATGGTGCACCCAATAGAGTACGTATGTTACTGTATGGTAGGACCTCGGTTCAAGCCCTCTGTCCCCACAGGATAAGGGGAGGAAAGCTTCACAAGTGGTGAAACAGGGCTGTAGGTGTCTCTCTCCACCTCCATCTCCTCCTTCCCTTTCAATTTCTCTATATTCTATCAAAATAAAATAAAGAAAGGAGTAAAAATGGAACAATGGATTTCTTGTGTTAGCACTGAACTCCAGCAATAACCCTGGTGGTGAAAAAAGAAAAGAAAGAAAGAAAGGAAGGAAGGAAGGAAGGAAGGAAGGAAGGAAGGAAGGAATAAGGAGAGAAAGAAAGAAATGAGAAGAGAAGAGATGAAAAGAAAAGAAAAGAAGAGAAAAGAAAGAAGCCAAGGTCCAAGAAGGTCAAGGTAGTGGTGCCAGTTTGCAGTTTGGCCAGTTGTTCATCAGGACTGGCACTGAGCCAGCCTCTTGCTGCCTGCTGGCTGCCTCTCTGGCCTGCCCAGGATAGGGGCAGAGGGGAATTTGTCCCTTCTTAGAGCCTTCTATGCCTCTGGTACTCTGGAAGTCTCTTTGACTGGAGATACATGTTGGACCCCAATCCTGGGAATTCCTGGCTTCTTTCTCCAGCACAGGGTCTCCAGACTTCAAGGAAATGGGGGTGCAGGGAGGGAGGGTTACTCCAAGTTGCTGCTGCCACCTTCACTTTGAGAACATGGAGCAAGGATGGGCTGGAGAAGATGGGGTGCAGACAGCTGTGTGGTGTGGGCCTTGCACTTCCCAATCGGCTTCCAGGGCTGGGCTGTGAAACAAACGAGGTGATTAGAAGAGGTAGCATATGTGGGCCAGTTGCTGGGTGCTGACACCTTTCTGTACACAGCATTGTGAGGTCCACAGGCTTAGCACTTCTTGTGACAGCTAAGGCTTCTGGAGTTTGATGAATTTTAGAAGCTGGGCAGAGTCAGTCGGTGGTGAACAAGAAGGCTGGGCTTTGAACTCAGTAGTCAGGCTCCTGTGAAGAATCACCACCCAAACCAATAGGCAGTATAAAAATGTTTGAAAAAGCCTTCAAACCGAGCCACCATTTGACTGGTGGTGTTGCTAGATTTTTAATGTGAGACTTTGCACTGTTTTATAAGTGTATCATTTGTCTGTTAGATCCTATCTCTGGCTCTCCAGAATCTGCTTGTTTCTCAGCAGCCATGAGGTGCAGGGTCTGGGCTCAGCAGTGCACTCCTGGCAGCCCTGGGACCAGGCCAGGGCTCACTGACACAAGCCAGCAATTGTGAGATGGCCTTTCACAGTGCTTCTCTCTACTTCTCACCTACCTTCCCACTGCAGACTAAATTCAGCCTTCCTACAGAGAAACAAGTGTACATGTGACCAGATACCAATATGGTGGTTTGTTTGTCTTTTATTTTTTGCAGAGCCAGAGCCTGCCCTTCTCTCTGTTTTTCTCTTTTAATATTTTATTTATTTTATTTTTTAATTTTTTATTGGGGGATTAATGTTTTACAGTCAACACTAAATACAATAGCTTGTACGTGCATAACATTTTTTCAGTTTTCCACATAACGATACAACCCTCACTAGGTCCTCTGTCATCCTTTTCCATCCTTATTTTATTTATTTTAAATGAGAGATAGACAAAAAGAAAAGCCAGAGCACTGCTCAGCTCTGGCTTATGGTGGTGCTGGGGACTGAACTTGGGACCTTGGGCCAGAGCCTCTCCAATGCACAATTTCCCTTCTCCTAGGTCTCTTTAATTCAGAGAGACAGAAAGAGAACTAAAATGAGGGACACCACAGCACTAGAGCTTCCTCCACTCTCATGTCACTTCCTTGTGGTGTTAGGGTTCAGACATGGACTGCACACAAGACAAGGCATGTACCCTACACAGTGAATTCTCTCTCCAGCCCCAGACTCACATATTTTTAAACTAATGAAAGCAAACGGCATACATCTTCGAAATAGCAACTGCCACCATTTGGGTTCTTCCCGGTGCCAGGCTTTGTGCTGGACACCTTGTATGTGTCTGCTCATTGAGGTTCTCAAGCCAGCCCCACACTGGGAGGGAGAGCTGTCATTATATAGAAGCTCTTTCCACAGCAGGGTTTCGAAATAGTTAGAAAGAAGTGGGGGAGTGGGGTCAGGTGGTAGCATAGTGGGCTAAGCACACATGGCGCGAAGCACAAGGACCTGCATAAGGATCCCAGTTTGAGCCCCCGGCACTTCACCTGCAGGGGGGTCACTTCACATCTTTCCCCCCGCTGTCTTCCCCTCCTCTCTCTGTTTCTCTCTGTCCTATCCAAGAACAATGACAGCAATAACAACAATAATAATAACAACAGTGATGAACAACAAGGGCAACAAAAGGGGAAAAATAGCCTACAGGAACAGCGGATTCATAGTGCAGGCACTGAGCCCCAGTGATAATCCTGGAGGCAAAAAAAAAAAAAAAAAAAGAAGAAGAAGCGGGTGTCTACCTCACCCAGAGCATTAACCAAGCTTCTCACAGTCAGCTGAGGTGGCAAAGGCCAAAGGCTTTGAAATTTGGCAGGACTGGGCTGACAGCTCCCATTCATTTATTCCCTGGTCCATTCATTCATTCATTCATCCATCCATTCAGTCAACTCAACTCATTGAGACATATGTTTTCTTTTTATTTATTTATTTATTTTTATATTTATTTATTTTCCCTTTTGTAGCCTTTTTTTGACTGTTTTGACTGTTTATTATTATTGTTGTTATTAATGTCATCGTTGTTGGACAGGACAGAGAAATGGAGAGAGGAGGGGAAGACAGAGAGGGGGAGAGAAAGACACCTGCAGACCTGCGTCACTGCTTGTGAAGTGACCCCCCTGCAGGTGGGTAACCGGGGCTCGAACGGGGGTCCTTATGCTGGTCCTTGTGCCACGTGCGCTTTACCTGCTGCGCTACCGCCCAGTGCCCGACATACATTTTCTAAGTGCTTCTTCACAATTGTCCCCTCCTTAGGGATGCTCTTCTGACTAAGCCTTTCAGCTTGGCCTACATTTCTTACCCATGTTCTTTCTCTACATAGCATACATCATCAGTGACTGTTGTACTACATGTGCTTTAAAATTTTTATTTATCTATTGGGAAGAGACAGAGAAATTGAGAGGGAAAGAGGGGACAGAGAGTGAGAGAGGAAGAGAGACACATGCAGTACTACCTCACCGCTCATAAAGTTTTCCCACTTGCAGATATCAGAGGCTTGAACCCAGGCCCTTGCTCATTGTAGCATGTGCACTCAAGCAGGTGCACCACTACCTGGCATGCATTAGATGTGTTTATTTCTATTTATTTATTTATTTATTTATTTATACCCTTTTTGTTGCCTTTGTTGTTTTATTTGTAATTGTTGTTATTGATGTCGTTGTTGGATAGGACAGAGAGAAATGGAGAGAGGAGGGGAAGACAGAGAGGAGGAGAGAAAGATAGACACCTGTAGACCTGCTTCACTGCTTGTGAAGTGACCCTGCAGGTGGGGAACCAGGGGTTCAAATGGGGATCCTTACGCTTTGTGCCACCTCCACTTAGCCCGCTGCGCTACCGCCCGACTTCTAGATGTGTTTATTTCTTTAGTATCTGATTCTCCCATTAGAAAAATGAGATCAGCCAGAAAAAGAAGGATGAATACCAAATAATCTCACTTAACAAACAAAGAAAGGAGAGTCAGGCAGTAGTGCAGCGGGTTAAGCGTATGTGGTACAAAGCACAAGGACCCGCGTAAGGATCCTGGTTGGAGCCCCCCCCCCCCACCTGCAGGGGGGTCCCTTCACAGGTGGTGAAGCAAATCTGCAGGTGTCTATCTCCCTCCTCTCTCCATTTCTCTCTGTCCGAACAACAATGATATCAAAAACAACAATAATAACTACAACAATAAAAAGGGCAGCAAAAGGGAAAATAAATAAATGTTAAAAAGAAACAAAGAAAGAAGGGGAAACACAAAAAGTATGGATCTGATGTGGTGTATTACAGCAAAGCAAAGAGATAGGTGGAGAAGGAATAGAGGAGAGATGGTGTTGGGGACCCTGTGTACAATAGTGAAGAGGAACTTGAGTTGGTGGTAGGAGTGGTGTGTGCCAGTACTCAGCTCCAAGTTGTGTTTTTTATAAGGAACTCAGATCTTTTATATAGACTGGTTCTGCCCTTGTCAGTCCAAAGCCTTGAATTTGAATTTTCTTGGAGTAGAATTGGGATTAAAGTTGCCTAAGACCTACCCTGGATGAAGAGGTGCAGCAGGGAGGTGTCAGCTGGCCTGGGGAGGTAAGCCCACCAACCAGCATGGCTGGCCATCCCATCTGCTGTACTTACTGGGAGGACAGACAGGAACATGGCTTCCAGAGACATCTCCTTCCCTTAATAAAGCAATGGCAGAGCCAGGTAATGTACACCCCTCGGAAGGTACAGGGTAGTTGTAGGCTGGGGAGTGTGGGTGCTTAATTTGAAGCCCACCAGCCTCCCTCTAATGAGGAGATGCTTGGAATCACAGTGGAATGCCGGGATCTTTAAAAGGCCTCCTTTTCATGGATTTCATTTCTGTAAGTAAAGGCAGGAAAGACAGATGAGGGCTGGCAGGAGCAGGGAGGGTTGGCCTTCCTCACCAGTGTTGTGCAGACATTATCTGCTGTAAAACTGTCACTGAAGAATGGAGAACCAGACCTTGGCAGCAATGGCTTTCAGATAATGTCAGTGCTGAGCAATGACCCAGGAATTCTTGGCACCAAGTAAACACCTCTTGGACTCCCATGCCAGAACCCTCAGCTGAGCCTGGCTGACTCCTACCAGGAGAAGAAGGGGTCACAGGGGCTGCTGTCTAGGGTCCCCATGGTGAGAGCTCTAGGTGGTGGTTGTGGTTGTGGTGGGGGTTCTCCTCCTATTTCTCCTCCTCTTTCTCCTTCTTCAAATGTTGACATTCCTTTGACTCTTGGGAAATCTATAAAAATGCAGGGAATGACTCTGTAGGCTGGGTTGGACATGGGATTCAGTATTTCTAGCAAGCTCTGGGATTGCTGCTGGTTGCGGGGGAAAAAATGAATTTTGGATAGATAGAGACTAGAGAAGGCAGACACTGTCTCCATGGGGCCCACCAAGTGACTAGATGCATAGAATACAGGAGAGATGGACCCTACCACAGCCTGAGCTTTCAGTGCTTCTGGGCTCTCTAAGTCCTATAGTTTTGAAAGGGAGCAGTGCCACTGTGGACTGCCTTTTATTGGGATTTCATGTCTGGTTTGCCTCTTCTGCCCCAGTAGATTTGCCTTTTCTTTTCTTTATCTTTTCCCTTCCCTTGTGGTGCCAGGGCTCCAACCTGGGCCGCATACACAACAAGGCGAGCTCCCCACCTAGTGAACTCTCTCTCTGTTTCAGTTTTGCCCTCCTAATGATGCACAGCTTGGACCTGTGGGGGCAACCAAGCTCCACAGAAGGCAAACTAACAGGAAGGCAAGACTCCAGGCTTATAAGGGAGACTGCACTGGGCCCCCACCTCTGCAGTGTGGCCAGCTAAACCTCTCCCACTCCCTGTCTCACAGGTCCCTGAATGAGAGGGCGCTGACGCCAACCAAGTCCCACCTTCTCTGTGAACTGGGGAGCAGGGCTGTGTGGCCCAGGTGGCACTCATGCCGAAGAATAGCAAGGTGACCCAGCGAGAGCACAGTAGTGAGCATGTCACAGAGTCGGTGGCTGACCTGCTGGCCCTGGAGGAGCCTGTGGACTACAAGCAGAGTGTCCTGAATGTGGCGGGCGAGGCAGGAGGCAAACAGAAGGTGGTGGAGGAGGAGCTGGAGGCAGAGGACCGTCCTGCCTGGAACAGCAAGCTGCAGTACATCCTGGCCCAGATTGGTTTCTCTGTGGGCCTGGGCAACATCTGGAGGTTTCCCTACCTGTGCCAGAAAAATGGCGGAGGTAAGAAACCATCCTGCTGGGTTCTCCCTGGTGAGGGGGGCTGCCCTGCCAGTGAGCAGTGTTGAGGGATGGAAAGGAAGACTCTTTTTCTGAGACCCAGTGGGAACCTTGTGGGCCAAAGCTCAGGATCCAGAATAAGAACCGCCAGGAATAGCTGGCCACTGAAAGCTACCTGGAAGCGATCAAGCAGAGTGATGAGACCATGGGCTCTGGCTGTGGATCATGTGGGTTCAAGCTCTAGCCCACCCCATCAGCTCTTGGACCCTGTGTAAATGGTTCAATCTTGCTGCCCCTCTCCCATGAAATGGAAATAGTGATAATAATGAGAGTTCCATCCTCACAGGATTGTTGGCTTAAAGGAGCTTTTCATAGAGAATGCTGAGCACTGTTTGCGTGGTAGAGAGCAACTCTCTCCTCTCCTTTTATTAACTGTTTATACGTGCCAGATGCTGTTCTCATCTCTCAGTGGAGTTCATTCCTAAATGCATCACAATGCTGGGGTCTGAGCATCTTGGAACAACCCAAGCACCATTTTCTTATGGTTCAACCAGCAACCTCCCCCCACTCCCCAGCAACCCAATTGAGAGGGATAGAATTATCATTACCCTCATTTTAGAGATCGAAGAACTGAGACACAGAGAGGGTAGGTCACTTGCTTAAGGCCATATAACTCGTGAGAAAGTCAGGACTCAAACCTAAGAAAGCAGAAGAAAACTACCCAGAAATCAGCAAGGTTAAAGTCCAGTGAGTCATGGTGGTATACCCATTACCATGTGCAAGGACCTGGGTTCAAATCCCTGATACCAACCTGCTTCTTTTCTGTCTCCCCTTCCCCCCTCAATTAATCTCTGTCCTGTCAAATAAAAGAAAGAAGGAAGCATGCCTGGCTGCCAGGAGTGGTGGATTTGTGTGTAGATATTGAACTCCAACAATATCCCTAGTGATAATTGAGAAAAAAAATTAATAAGTTGAAAACATTGAGTTCCAAAATTCAATACCTCTAGTCCTGAGGAGATGATCTGAGCATCCCTGTTTTGGGCCCTGGCATCACCACACTCCTGTCTGATGGTTGCCAGGCATCTAACCCTGCATTAGAGAATGCAAGTGTAAGGGTGGGGTAGATAGCATAATGGTTATACAAAGAGACTCTCAAACTTGAGGCTCTTAAGGTTCAGTACCCTGTACTACCATAAGCCAGAGATGAGCAGTGCTCTGGTTTAGGAGAGAGATAGAGCTAGAGAATGCAAGTGTTTTTAACTCAGACTGTACCTGCCCTGTTCCATAAGACTCTCCTCACACAGCCTCTTCCAGAGGGGCAGCCCCCTTTGGGGACACTCCTTTCTTTGAGGAACCACTTTGTCTCTAGTTTAAAAAACAGAGTCTGGCTGAAAGCCCCTGCTCCGTAGTCTCTGCTGAAGGGCAGGGAATGGGGCTGTGCTTGAAGCCAGGACTCATTTTCTTGCCTCAGCACAGCCTGCTCAATCATATGCTTCCGTCCGTTGCTCTGAAAGATTCTCCTCCTCCTCCTCCTCCTCCTGCTCCTCCTCCTCCTCCTGCTCCTCCTCCTCCTCCTCCTCCTTCTCTCTCTCTCTCTCTCTCTCTCTCTCTCTCTCTCTCTCTCCCTCTCTCTCTCTCTCTCTCATAAATAGCTGCACTGAGAGCTTTTGGCCTGCCTGGTATGGCCAGCCCCAGGTCACTAAGCTTATTTAAGACCAGGTCAAACAAATCTACAAAGGGAAGCAGGTGGTTGATTGCTGTATGTGCTATGAAATGCTGAGTGCTCAGGGCAGCAAGAAGGCTCTGGAGGGCATGTCCCCTTGGGGATGCTAGACTGGGACCTCCTCCCTGTCCCTGGTGACACATCTGATCAGCTCTGCACAGGTGTTGGGTGCTGGATCACAGAGTCCATCTGCTCCACACCCCCGCCCTGGGCAGTATTCGTGCTGAAGCCTGCCTACTTGTAGTGTTGCCAGACGGTCTCCATGGCACCAGACAGCAAGGACAGTCCCCAGAAAAGAAGAGCTGTTGACACTCAGGATCCAGAGCCCTCTGCTCCACACTTTTGCCTCTGTGTCTCCATTGTCTCTGATTCCTGGATCCCCTTCCTGTCCCTAACTTTCACCTGCCTGTGTGCTGTAGGTTTTATGGTAGCACACCTTACATATTTTCTTGGAAGGAAGAAAGTCATCCCAGGACAGAGATGACTCTGGTTGGAAGTGAAAGCTCTGTGCTGTGGACATGATGATGTAGGCAGACCAGGTCCCACACTGCGTAGGTGCCTAGGGGTGGGGTGGTGGAGCTCTGCTGGTCTTCAGCGTATGCTGACAGCCTCTTTATTCTGCACTCTC
Source organism: Erinaceus europaeus (assembly GCF_950295315.1). NCBI lineage: Eukaryota > Metazoa > Chordata > Mammalia > Eulipotyphla > Erinaceidae > Erinaceus > Erinaceus europaeus. The sequence goes on along the minus strand of NC_080172.1, from coordinate 67,138,409 downwards.
TCAGTTGACTTTTGCCCAGTCTTTTCTCTTTCTCTTTTCTCTTTCTTTCTTTCTTTCTTTCTTTCTTTCTTTCTTTCTTTCTTTCCTTCTTTCTTTCTATTTTTTTTTCTTTTTTTTAGATTGTGAGAATGTATCATTGTGAAATGTACCATCACTCTGGTACATTCACTGTCAGAGATTAAACTCTGGGCCTCATACCTGAGAATCCTAAACTTTATCCACTGCACCACTTCCTGGACTGCACCTTCTGCTTTTTTATATGAGAGACACCTGCCCATCAAGTGTTTATAATGGGTAGATAACTCATTTAATCCTTATAATAGTTCTGTGTGATAGGCATAGAACTGTGAAGTGACCATTTTTATATGTCAAGAATAGTCAAATATCAGCAGTTTCATATGGTTTTTACCTAATATTTATCTAGATGACAAAACTGTGGCACAGAGAGATCAAGTAATTTGCCCATAGTCACACAGTGAGTAAGTGATATGAGCCAAGATTCCAGCCTAGGATGCTCTGGATCCCTACCCCTACTCAGTAAGTGGTCTTTCAAAGCCCAGAAATAATCTTGGGACTGGCCAGAATCAGGACCCAGAGCTTAGCAGCACTGTATTAATTACGTGTGCTGTACTGAGTATGCCACTAGCTGGCCCCATAAATTAACCTTTTAAAGGAAGCCAGAGCTTGGAGTTATACTTTTTTGTGCCTATGACTCTGAATATGTGTGTGTGTTTAGAGGGACTCCAGCTGAACAAAGTAAACCAGAAGGAGAAGAATATATACTGGATGATCTCACTCACAGATGGGCTCTAAGAAACAAAGGACAGTACAGGGGGAAACCTCAATGGGCTGTGGTCTGTCACAGCAGATCTAAGCAAGGGAGAGGGGAGGAGGACTAAAGAGAAGCTGGGGACCTGAGTCCTATATAGTGAAACAGCATAATGGTCTGGTGGAAGGTAAAATGTACTGACAGTTGTCTTGGGGAAATGTGGACATGTACCCGTGTGACAACAACAGCTCTGTAAGTCAATATTAAAATAAAATGATAAATAAAATGATACTAAATAAAATGATACTAAAGTTGAAAAGTAAAGTTGTGAGGGGCTAGCCAAAGGGCTCACTTGAAAGGTGCACTTGCTTTACCATGTGCACCCCCTAAATTCAAGCCTGGCCCCCACTGCATTGGAGGAAGCTTTGGTCCTATGGTCTCTTTCACTTCATCTTTCTGTCTCTTTGTCTCTATCTTAAAAGAAAAGAAAGGGAGGGAAGGAGAGGGAGATGGAGAGAGTGAGACAGAGAGGGAGGGAGGGAGAGAGGAAGGGAGGGAGGGAGAGAGAGAGGATGGGAGGGAGGGAGAGAGAAGAGGGAGAGAGAAGAGGGAGAGACAACTAGAGGTTATTGTGTAAGGCATTTCCCTGGGTCAGGGGAGCCTTTCCTGATTCACTCCATTGGCCCCTGGCCCCTCCCTCAGCACATATATGTTTGGCTGGCTCTGAGTAACGAGTGCATGCCTGTGACATTGCTTATGTCACTCCAAGGTCCTGACTTCCAGAGGGCAAACTCTCCTGCGTCTCCTATTTCCTGGTACCCTCACATTGTACATATGTGGCACAGAGCAGACTCACGGCAAGCATCTGGTTGCAGCCGTGCTAAGTTCTGTGTCCAGGAGATGCTGAGCATAGACCCTTGTTTGGCAAATAGACACATGTTAGGGAGCCTGTAAGCTGTTATGTTATGGAGGGCAGAGTCTTGTGTGGCCAGGAAAGAGGCTTCTGGAGACTCCTAGTTCATTAAATTTGTCTGGGGGTGCTGAGTGGCCCACAGGACACGGTAACAGGGCTGCCCTGATGCTGTTCAGCAGACAGGCAACAGCAGCTCTGCTAACAGGACGAATTTGCTAGCACAGTACTCTGTGGGGGCACTCAACTGTGTCCAGAATAGTTTTTAATTTTCAAGCTAAATGCCCTGTCACTTAGGATCAAGGCCTGGGACAGCACCTAATCTATCATCTGGGATCTTCGCCGAGATCCAGTCTATCCTTTTGGATCCTCCCAACTATGCTTTCCTGAGCTGAAAATTCCTCTCCTGTTCTCCCCCATTGGCTCTAGATGAATGGCACTTCTGGCAAGCCCCTCTCTCCTTGGAGAGCATCCAGCCTCCACTCACCTGGAGCTGTCCAGTCTGCTGTGTCAACACTGGGCAGGGAGGTGTTGAGTGATGCCTGGGGTCTGTGCCTCTGGGACCTGCTCACTCTATGGGGTGGGGGTTCTGTTCTGTGGGTGGCAGGGGCTGTGGACAAACACCCACAAAATCCATCACAAACTGAGTGTCTTATTATTTTTTTTTTTGCCCCCGACTTGATCGTTGAATTCCCTAGAGGCAGCATGGCATCTTTCTGTCTGTATGTCTGTCTGTCTGTGAGTTTAGAGCTGAGTGGGACATGTTGACATATTCTTGGATCCTCCCTCAGTATGTGGGGTCAGGGAGTCTGGGTGAGGAAGGAAGGCGGGGCCAGGTGGGAAGCACACAGGGGTTGCTTATGGGATCCAGACCCCTTCAGGACTGGTGACAGTCTGGGATAATAATCAATGGTGTGTCCAAGTTTGCAGGAAGTGGCAGCTGCCCCCCCCTTCCCCTGGTAATGTACCCCAGCTCCCTCTGACACATCTCCCTGCTCCTCAGGTGCCTACCTGGTGCCCTACCTGGTGCTGCTGATCATCATTGGGATCCCCCTCTTCTTCCTGGAGCTGGCTGTGGGCCAGAGGATCCGCCGGGGCAGCATCGGTGTGTGGCACTACGTGTGTCCCCGCCTGGGTGGCATCGGCTTCTCCAGCTGCATTGTGAGTTGGGAGTGGGTGGCAAGCACTACCCAGGAGACCCAGGCAGCCTACCTCTCCCCCTTGGGTACCAGGGCTTGCAGACCAGGGCTCTGGGCCAGGTCAAGAACAGGGGGTACAGATTCAGTGTGATAATTGCCTCTAGCAGGTGTCTCTGGATCACAGCCCTCCTTCACTGGGGGTTGGCATTGCCACCCCAAGCAGACTGTAACATTTGCTCTTATTGATAAGGCAGAAAGGTTGGGGTATAGTCACATGGGGGTGTCAGGAATATTCCAGTCAGAGATCTCTGGTGGGCTTGGGGACCACCTTGGTTACCTTCTTTGCTTCCCAGTTTGCCAGCTCTCTTTAGGCAGCTCATTGTTCTTTCCTTGGTTAGAGAGGATTAATCTGGGTGAGCGGGTGGCTCAGGGAATGGTAACCCAGGAGTTTGAGTGCCCTTGTCCTTTGAGGGTGCACGTGACCAGAGCTAGAAGATGCAGTTAAGAGCTGGGGCTCGCCCAAGAGGGGCTTTGGAACAGTGGGAGACAAGGAGGGCCCACTTTATGTGAAGAACTCTGTGAAGGCTCCAGGCTCATGTCTTAGGGTGCCAAGGAGCCCCCATGTGGAGCTCTAGGCGAGGTCACTGAGCCTCCCTTAGGGTTCACAATCACACCTGTCATGAAAACTGGAATCTGGGGTCAGCAAGGTAGCCCACCTGGATAATATGCCTGCTTCAGCATGTGTGGGACCTAGGTTCGAGCCTGGCCAACACTTCACTAGAGAAAGCTTTGGTGCTGTGGTGCTTCTCTTTCTCTCTGCCTCTATCTGAAAAAAGTCAGCTTAGATCAGTGGACGGAAAGGACGAAGGATTCTGTCAGGCCTGGCAGTGGGGACAGCCCAAGCATCCTCAGCTAGAACCCAGGGGGTACGGTAGTAATCTGTGCAGTCCTTGTTCTCTCCATGGGTGTCACCTCTGCACTGGGCATTTCATATGGACTGAGAGTTATCCCTTGCCACTGCCAGTAAAAGGAATAGGTGTGTTTACACTTCCTGTAAGGTGTGCTGCAGAGTTTCTGCTCCTGCTGAAGCCAGAGGCTCTCAGCTCCACACCAACTACCTTGTCAAGAACACATGGCTTAGCTGGGCCTCTGGACATAGAAGGGACATGCAGAACAGGTGCAGCAAGTCCTTGGACGTGAGAGCAGTGCTGTCAAAGGAAACTCCACCCTTAGCCAGAAGCCCAGTGCTTCTGTGCTCAATACACTCACTGTCCCCTATAAGTTCTTTTTTTAAAGTTTATTTATTTTTTATTAGTGATTTAAAATTGTTTTACAAAATTACAAGATAGTGGGTACAATTCCACATTGTTCCCACCACCAGAGTTCTGAATCCCCAATCCCTCCATTGTAAGCTATAGCAGTTCTCCCAAGGTTGCAGTCAATTATTATGAAGTCAATTATTATGAAGTCAATTATTATTTCTACAACTATTTGTCTATATTTGTATATGTTTGCCCATTTTTTTCCTATGGTACCATCTTCTCTTCCTTTCCAAATTGCATATAAACCTATTAGTACATCCAAATGTCCCTCCCTTTTTCCTCCTCTCTCTCTGGGTCCTGATGGAGTTGGAGTTCAGAGCCCTCTGGTCACCCTCCCCCTATCATTTCTCCCCCACTGGGAGTATGGACGAAAATTCTTTTTGGGGTGTAGAAGGTAGAAGTTCTAGCGTGTCTAATTGCTTTTCTAATGGACATAGACATTGGCAAGTTGATCTATACCCCCAGACTGTTTCTAGCTTTCCCTAGTTCCCTTGTGAATTCTCAGGATGTTAAGAAAAGAGGAGTGATTTCTTCCATCATTAGGCTGTTGCTTGGACCAAAGAGGATAGAGGAAACCAATAGGAAGTTTTGGAGCCATTCACATTGGAAGCTGAGGCTGCATCAGCCTCCTGAGTTCTTTATTTGTGGGTGACAAAGGAAGGGGATGTGCTGCTAAATCACTAGGAAATAAAGGACAGGTGCCTTAAGCTTTGGAGACTTTCAAACTGGAAAAAAATAGCATTTTCAGAGCTGACTGCTGAAAAGAGCCCTTTCATACTGGAAACATTCCTTTGCGGGATTCCAGGAATGCCAGATGGAGGAGGGTTAGGAGGGTGTGCTGAGCCTCCTGGCTCTTCCATCCTCCCTCCCAGGGCCCGTGTGCTGGGCTTGAGTGGGGAATGGAGTCTCCATTATAGCCTCCATGACCCCATCTCTTCCCTGGACCCTCCTCCTTAGGTCTGCCTTTTCGTGGGGCTCTATTACAATGTGATCATTGGGTGGAGCATCTTCTACTTCTTCAAATCCTTCCAGTACCCCTTGCCTTGGAGCGAGTGCCCTGTTGTCAGAAATGGGACCACAGCAGGTAAGCAGGGTTCCCCATAGGCGCTCAGCTAGGGACCCCACGCAGCCCTCTCTTAGGAGGAACCTGAAAAGAACTAAGAGGTATAGATCAGGGATTTCATTGCCTTGCTGTGTCACCTTGGATAAGCTACCTGCCCTCTCTGATGTGAGTAGCTTATCCCTTCCTGGTGATCTCCTGGCCAGCCAATCCCACTGGGTTTGGATGGGAAGTGTGTGGAATAGAGAATGCAGGTAACTTGGGGAATTGTGTACCAACTACCCTCCAACACTATACTTTCTGGAAACAAACATAATTTGCCTACCAGGCCTGTATAGGCCTGGGTGGCCTACCCCACTTCAATATGGGTAAACTGAGGCTCAGAAGCAACTTTCCCATAGTCACCCTTCTGATATGACCAAGTCTGGGTTAAGAATCTGGTTTCTAGCTCCTAGTTCAGGACCAGGTCTGCCCAGACTTTCCTGCCTGCCCCGATGGATGTGGGCAGAGTAGCATGAATGAAAATTCCGTCAAATCTGTGTGTCCAGGATTGTCCAGGTTACCCAGAGCAGGTGCAGCCTGTCCCTCTTACCCACCATTGGTTGCCACCTTGCCCTCTGCTGCTGGGTGGGAGTTCAGGGGATGAGGCAATTCCGTAGGCCCCACAACTGAGGTCTGTGCTACATTTTCAGTGGTGGAGCCTGAGTGCGAGAAGAGCTCAGCCACTACCTACTTCTGGTACCGAGAGGCCTTGGACATCTCTAACTCTATCTCAGAGAGCGGCGGCCTCAACTGGAAGATGACCCTTTGCCTCCTGGTGGCCTGGAGCATCGTGGGCATGGCTGTTGTCAAAGGCATTCAGTCTTCAGGGAAGGTGAGTTAGACCCACACAGTAGTGGCAGAAGGGCATAGAGGGCAGAAGGCGAAGAGCACTGGGTGTCTCCCGCAGGGTTTTTTGTTTTTTGTTTTTTGTTTTTTTGCCTCGAGGGTTATCAATGGGGCTTGGTGCCAGCACTATGAATCCATTGCTTCTGGTGGCCATTTTTTCCCCATGTTATTGGATAGGACAGAGAGAAATTGAGAGAGGAGGGGGAGATAGAGAAGGAGAGAGAAAGATAGACACCTGCAGACTTGCTTCATTGCTTGTGAAGCATCGTCCCCCACTGCAGGTGGAGAGCCAGGGGCTAGAACCTGGATCCTTGTCGGGGTCCTTGTGCTTCATACTATGTACACTTAACTGGGTATGTCATCATCTCCCTCCCCCCTGCAGGGTCTTTGGGGTGGGCTTGGCTATGGGATGGTGCAGGAGGGCAACAGGCCACTTGAAGAAGTGATGGGAGCTTGACAGTGGCTATATCATTCCCTGAGAACAGCTCAGCTGGGCAGCCTGGGAATGGAATTGAGGGAAAGTTTTGTTGTAGCTTCTTAGCCCCCTTTATGCTCAGATAACTAAAACCTGTTATGCAAACTTGTTTCTTTCACACCATCTCTCTCTCTCTTTCATCTTACTTATTTATGAGAAAGAAAGAGAGAGAACTAGAGCATCACTCTGGCACATGCAATGCCAGGGCCACATACTTGAAAACCCAATGCTTCATCTACTGCACCACCTCCTGGGTTGCTCCAAAAACTTTAATGAGCAAGAACACTAGAGTATTGACCCAGGACATTTGTCTAGGCACTCAAGCACAGGCCCTAAAAGACCGTGCTCTAAGCAAGTTTTGCTGGAAAATAGCAGCTTACTATGTCTACAACCAGAAGGCTCTGTGATGCACCCGTCGTCACAGGTGGGTGCTATGAGTGAAGAGGGCTCTAAGGGTGCAGACTAGTCATGTCTCTTCCCACCACCCTTTCTCAGCAGTTGGGTTTCCCTTTAGAGAAGGGCCCTTCTTTGTCCTGTATCAGTGTTTATGGGCCACCAGGGCTAAAAGGGACGTAAGAGACCCTGAAGCCTCACCTACTTACTTTCCAGGGAAAGGAACAAAAGAACCTGGAGCCCAGAGGGGGAAGGTTACCTCTCTTGAGATTGCCAGTTGGTTCCAGAGCTGGACCTAGAGCTCTGACTGTCTGTATGTGAGGCTCTAGGTTCTTTATTGATGAGCAAAGCAGCTGAACCCCAGGAGGGGTGGCCTGGTCTCAACCTCCTTCTCCTCAGAGGCCAGAATATTAGCAGACACTTCCTGGCACCCATTGGGCACTGTCTCAGGGATGAGCACATTCTTTTCATAGCAACCTTATAAATTAGGCATAATCATATCCATTTTACAAATGGGGAAATGGAAACACAGTGAGGGTGCTAGCCCAGGGTCATGTGGGTGGTAAATGGTTAAGTCAGGATCAGCATGCAGGCGGTCTAGCTCTAGGAGGTGCATACTCTTAACCTTGATGCTATCCTTCCCTGGCCCTTGTGGCTTATTTCAGTATGTGGGCATTTCTGCAAGCATCTGTGCATGCTGCTCTGGACCAGGCTTATGGGGAGTTAGAACATGCAGGGTGTGTGCCTGTGTTAGCAAACAGAGTGTGAGCACAGTGACAGAGGCAGACCTTCTGTGGAGCCTTGTCTGCAGCTATCAAAGGAGCTGTAGGCACACAGTGCTCCTTAGGGGCTCTAGTGGAGTCAGGGACCAGAGCCAGGCATGAGGCATGAAAACTGAGCTAGGATGAGCAAAGGATTCCTCGCTCCATTGGCAGCTCTAGGGGGGAAGGGGAGGAAGAGGCTCTGTGCCCATCCCTGCCCTTGAAAGGGGAAAGCATGCCCCAGGCGCAGTGGGCTGACTCCAGCTTGTCTGTGTTCCTGTGTCTGTCTTGGCTCCATGCCCAGCATGTGGTGGGCTTGGCCCTCAGCCCAGGGGTGCTGGGTTCTGCTTTCTGCTGCCCTCAGAGGAGGCTTGTGCATCCCAGCTGTGAATAAGGAGGGGGTGCCAGCTGCAGGTGGGCCCTGTCCTCTCTGCAGGTGATGTACTTCAGTTCACTCTTCCCTTACGTGGTGCTGGCTTGCTTCCTGGTCCGGGGACTGCTGCTGCGTGGGGCTGTTGATGGCATCCTGCACATGTTTACACCCAAGGTAAGGACCTGGGCCCCCTGCACACCCCCAGCTCTTTCTGGGCTTGGTTATCTCCTACAGTTTAGCACTCACAGGGAGCAGGTCCTGTGTCATGCACTGTGTTGGGCCCTGGAAGAATGTACCTGGGGAAGTTCTAAGCAGACAACTATAGCAGACAACTATAACATTGGTGTAGGTGAAATCAAAAAAAGCTCCAAGGAGGAGGCAGCATCTGAAATGGGCCTTGGCAGCTCAGGTAGGGTATGCAAGTAGGATTTTGGTGAGAAGCAGCAGATCACTGAGTCAAGGGAACCACAAGAGTGAGAGTGTGGAAAAGCACTGGGTATGTGTGAGGCACCAATGAGAAGCCAGATTTGCTTGGGGCAGTGGCATGTGTGGTGGTGGGAGGGGGTTTCACTAGGCACCCTGTAACTACAGGAACTGGGTAAATGCCCAAGAGAAGATAGCTCCCCTAGGAGTGCCAGCCTGCACCCTACTTGGTTTTATTTATTGTTTAATGTTTTTATTTATTTATTCCCTTTTGCTCTTGTTGTTTTTTTATTGTTGTAGTTATTATTGATGTCATTGTTGTTGGATAGGACAGAGAGAAATGGAGAGAGGAGGGGAAGACAGTGAGAGGGGGAGAGAAAGACACCTGCAGACCTGCTTCACCGCCTATGAAGCGACTCCCCTGCAGGTGGGGAGCCAGAGGCTCGAACCGGGATCCTTGCGCCAGTCCTTGTGCTTTGTGCCACCTGCACTTAACCTACTGCACCACTACCTGACTCCCACCTCTTTTTCTTTAAAGTTCATTTTATTTATTTACTTTAATCTTTTAAAGATTTGTTTTATTTAGTATATATATATATATACACACACACATATATATATATGAGAGAGAGAGTATGTGTCTGTATCTCTCTTTGTGTGTTTTTAGAATGAAGCAGAAAGGAAACACACAGAGAGAGAGAGAGAGAGGGAGAGAGAGAGAGAGATTTAGAGACAAGCAGAGCACTACTTGAATACATGTGGTGTCTGGGATCAAACTGGAGCCTCAGGCATCAAAGTTTAAAGCTCTACCAGTTAAGCTATTTCTCCACTGCCACTAAAATTCATTTTTAGTTATGTTCATTTTATAAAAAAGAGAGAGAAAGATAGAAAGAGAACCAGAGCATCATTCTGGTACATGTAATACCTGTACATGTAATGGGATTGAACTCAGTACCACGTGCTTAGAAATACATTGCTGTATTTATCCACTGCACCACCTCCCAGGCTGTACCCTCTCTTATTAATCATCCCAGTAACCCTTTGTGGCACATGCAGGACTAGGCTGCATGTTTCAGAGGGCTGCAGTAGAGGCTGGGACCTCATGAAGATGAACACATAGGTTTCCTAACAGTGCCTTCTGATGCAACCAGCAGGGTGGGAGGAGCTGGTGAGACACAAGACACACTTCCACAGCCAGGTTCAAACTGGAGGCCCAGAGCTCTGGCTCTCAGTAGTGCTACCTTACACTTGTGCTGCATGTACACAAAAAGAGTTCACATGGATGACACTGGGAGAAGAGTCCAAATCTGGTGAGTTTTGAGTGCACATTTGTTCCTAACTCCCCTACTCTGCAGCTGTGACCAGCTCTTGATACTTGAGACAGGTGGGGTGAACTGGGGGGTGTGCAGTAGGCAGGACATACTGCTCCATATACAGCAGACAGGTGTAAAATGATCCTAAGCATTCTTTGAAATACCAGAGCTTTCTGCATTAACAGCCACGAAAGCCTATGCTGTGTCTTTCCTGCAGAGTGAGTGTTTTTAGAGGCTAGAGGCAGGCTTAATACTCACTTGGGCATGTGAAGTTTGGGGGAAAAAAAAGGTCAGAAATGCAAAGCTGGCTTGTTTGGGTAGGGGGTGGCCATGAGAAGAATATTGTTTGTTTATTTGTTTTGTGTCTTGTTTTATGTTGTTTGGGTAGAGACAGAGAGAAGTTAAGAGAGAAAAGGAAAGAGAGACGTGCAGCACTGCTTCACTACTTGTAAAACTTCCCACCCAGCAGGTGGAGACTGGGGGGCTTAAAGCCAGGTTCTTGTACACTGTAACATGTGCACTCTACCAGGTGTGCCATGATCTGACCCCAAGAAGAACACAGCTTTAATGAACCACTTGGGCCATATTTCTAGAATCATGATAAGTCTAGTGTGCTCACTTGAAGATTTCAGTGATGTTTGGCTGGACTTTCTGAGGATGTATCACTCTCTGGAGATGTCCCCTGGTGTGGAGCATTACTCAGATCTCCAGCTGGGCCCCTGGCTGGCCTTAGAGATCTTGGTATGGAGCCCCATCCAGAAGACAGAGGACCAACTTTGTGAGATTGGTTGCCTGTGCCAGTACTCACAGAACTGCTCCCCACTTAATTCAGATGCTCATGAAATTATCTTTCTAGATATGAAATATCTCAAACATATAAATTTGCATAATCATATAAGTGTTCTTAAGAAATGAAATGTTGGTGATGCTATAAAAGTGGGCAATATATATATATATATATATATATATATATATATATATATATATATATATATAGTTAGTTAGTTATAGAAATAATAGTCAACCCATATCTATGATCTTGGGAGAACTAACACAGTTTCCAATAGAGGTAACTCTGGTGGTGGGAAAGGGTGGAATTTTACCCCTCTTATCTTATAATGTTGTAAGTCAATATTAAATCACTAATAAAAAAATGTAAAAAAAAAAAGCCTTATAGCCTGCCTGGATCCCTTTCCTGACCCTTCCCAAAGACAACCACTATCCTAAATATGGGATTCACCTTGCTAATAATAATAACAACAACAACAATAATAATGACTACAACAACAATAAAATTGCATGGAGCCAGAGAGATAGCTCAGCAGGTAGGTGACTACCTTGTCATGAATAAAACCAAATTTTGAGCACTAGTACCACACAAGGGCACCTGGAGAAGCTCCTTTGCTGTGGCATCTCTCCCTCTCTCTGTCTCTCTTTAACTGTCTCTTTAAGTGAAAGAGTAGCCAAGACACCTGACATCACATATACATAAGGCTCTAACTCTGCAAAATCAATTGAGCAATAAATAGTGAACAAATAATCAATATACAACATTTTATATATTTTAACTTTATGTAAGTGGAATCACCTTGTAAGTGACCTTCTGTGACTTGCTTTCATTTATGCACAATCCTGCTTTTCTGGCTCATCTATATTGATAAATACATCTTTAGTATATTAATTTTCAAAGCTGTATAGGACCATAAAAGGACCGAATTAAAATTTATTTACTCTTTAGTTATTGATCGTTTCAGTTATCTCCAGTTTTTTTAGAAGTTTCTTTTTTTAATATTTATTTATTTATTTATTATTGGATAGAGATAGAGAGAAATTGAGAGAAATTGGGGAGATAGAGAGGTACAGGAACACAGAGAGACACCTGCAGTGAAGCTTTTCCCCTATAAGCAGGGACCAGGGGCTTGAACCTGGGACCTGTGCACTGTAATGTGTCACTTAACCAGGTGCACCACTGCCTGACCCCTGTTTCCAGTTTTTAATACTGCTAATATTGTTACTGGGAACATTACTACTTATATCTTCATGTATGTACATTTTTTCTAGAATAGATATGCTCTGGGGAGCCTGGGAAGTGGGAGCCCACCTTGAGACCTGAACCATAGAACAGTTCCATGGGGGAGTTCCTGCTTTAAAAAGTTTGAGACATACAATAAATTTTTCACCTCTCATATTAATTAGTGATTTATATGACTACAAATTAAAAAAAAAAGACTGTGTCCCATCCCCCCCACCCCCCCACCCACCCCCCGCCGCTCCAGGAAGCCGAATATCCACCCTCACCTTCACCCCAGGGTTTTTACTTTGGTGCCCTACTCCAGATTTAGTCAAATCCTGCTTTTAGTTTCCCTTTCCGTTCTTTTTTCTCAACTTCTGTTTATGAGTAGGATCATCCCATACTCATCTTTATCTTTTTTACTTATCTCACTTAATATAATTCCTTGTAGCTCCGTCCAAGATGGGTCAGAGAAGGTGGGTTCATTGTTCTTAATAGCTGCATAGTATTCCATTGTGTATATATACCACAGCTTTCTCAGCCACTCGTCTGTTGTTGGGCACCTGGGTTGCTTCCAGGTTTTAGCTATTATGAATTGAGCTACTATGAACATAGGTGTACAGATATTTTTTTGGTTGGGTGTTACGGAGTCCTTGGTATATATCCCTAGGAGAGGGATTACTGGGTCATATGGAAGTTCTCCAGACAGCTCTCCACAGAGAATGGACCGATTTACATTCCCACCAGCAGTACAGAAGGGTTCCTCTGTCCCCACAGCCTCTCTAGCATTTCATTTGTTGCTGCTGTCCTTTTTTTAAAAATTTTTTTATCTTTATTTATTTGAGAGAGACAGCCAGAAATTGAGAGGAAGGGGGAAACAGAGAGAGGAGACAGAGAGACACCGGCAGCACTGCTTCACCACTTGTGAAACTTTCCCCTCCAGGTGGGGACCGGGGGCTCGAACCTGGGTCCTTGCACACTATAATACGTGCACTCAACCAGGTGTGCCACCACCCGGCTCCTAGCTGCTGTCCTTTTTGATGTATGCCATTCTCACAGGGGTGACGTGGTATCTCAATGTTGTCTTTATTTGCATTTCTCTGACAATCAGCGACCTGGAGCAATTTTTCATGTGTTTGTTAGCCTTTTGGGTCTCTTCTGTAGTGAATGTTCTGTTCATATCCTCTGCCCATTTTGGATGGGGTCATTTGCTGTTTTGTTGCTAAGTTTGCTGAGCTCTTTGTATATTTTGGTGATTATTCTCTTGTCTGATGTATGGCATGTGAAGATCTTCTCCCATTCTGTGAGGGGTCTCCTTGTTTGTATGATAGTTTCTTTGGCTGTGCAGAAGCTTTTCAATTTGATGTAGTCCCATTGATTTGTTTCTGCTTTAATCTTCCTTGCAATTGGGTTTGTATCATCAAAAATGTCCTTTAGGTTTCGGTGGGAAAGTGTTCTACCAATGTTTTCCTCTAAGTATCTGATAGTTTCTGGTGTACATGTTCAATATAGATATTAAATCCTTAAATGAATCTTTCAGTATTTGTAAAAATTACTAAGAAATTCAAAGCCAGCAGAGATGGTCACCACATGATTTAAATCAGTCACTTGGAACTTTTCAGAAGTTTTTTTTTTTAATGAAGAGAAAATTAAAAATCCAAATATTTCATAAAAATAAAATGGAGGATATATAAGACTATAATACATTTTAACTTTTTAAAAACATTTTTTTTGTTTATTAATGAGAAAGATAGGAGGAGAGAGAGAAAGAACCAGACATCTTTCTGGTACTTGTGCTGCTGGGGATCGAACCCAGGACCTCATGCTTGAGAGTTCAATGCTCTGTCCACTGTGCCACCTCCCGGGCCACTACATTTTAATGTTTAACACATTGGATACAAATTTTATACTAGAAGCTTTTAAATGTCCACACTTTTCTTTTTAAAATTTTTAAAAAATTTTATTATTTTTCCCCTTTTGTTGCCCTTGTTATTTATCGTTGTTGTTATTGCTATTGTTGTTGTTGGATAGGACAGAGAGAAATTGAGAGAGGAGGGGAAGACAGAGGGGGAGAGAAAGACAGACACCTGCAGACTTGCTTCACTGCCTGTGAAGCAAACACCCTGAAGGTGGGGAGCAGGGGGCTCAAACCAGGATCCTGGTGCCTGTTCATGTGCTTTCCACCATGTGTGCTTAACCCGCTATGCCACTGCCCAGCTCCCCACATTTATTTTCTTTCAGAGGAGAAATAATTGTCTGCAACTTGGTGTCTGGAAGGTGGCAGGATATAAAGGGAGACAAAATGCATTGTCACTTTGGAAAACAGTCTGGCAGCTTCTCACAAAGGTTAGACAGAGTTAGCATATGACCCAGCACTTCCACTTCTAGGCACACATCCAAGAGAGCTGAAAGCATATGCTCACAAGAAACCTTGAACACAAGTGCTCACTGCAACATTAATCATAAATTGCCAAAAAAAATAGAAGCAGCTTAAATGTCCATCAGCTGAGGTAAGGAAAAGTAAAGAGCATTATATTTTTACAAGGAAATATTGCCCAGCCATAAAAAGGAATGAAGTGTTTATACTTGCTCCAATATGGATGAACTATGAAGACATTAGCAAGATGAAAGAAGCCAGTCACAAAAGACCAGATATCATACAATTCTGTTCAAACTGGGAATAGGCAGACTTGTAGAGACAGAAAACAGATTAGTAGTTTATCTGTGGTGGCCTTGTGGGGAGGTTGTGGGAGAAATGGGGTTGACTTAGTGGGTATGGGTTCTCTTTGGGAGAGGTGATGAATATGTGCTAGAATCAGTTGTGCTAATGGCTGCACAAGTATGTGATACACTAAGAACAACTGATTTGTATGCTTTAAGAAATACAATAATGGGTGCTGGCAGAATAGCTCACTTGTCTAGTGTCTGCCATGTGCAAGACCCAGGTTCGAATCCCCCCCCCAATAGCAATGAAAGATCTCTCTCTCTCTCTCATTGCCTCCCTCCTCCCCTCCCTCTCTCTTTCTCTCCATTCTGTCCCTTCCTATAATAATAATAAGAGTAAGAATAATAATAATGTGGTAGTGGCACACTCCATTGAGCACACATGTTACCATGCACAACCACTGTGATTCAAACCCATGGGCCTGCCTCACCTGCAGGAAGGAAGCTTTGTGGGGGTGTGAAGCAGTGCTGCAGGTAGCTCTCTGTCTTCCTCTCAATTTCCCACTTCCCTTTTGATTTATCTCTCTTTCTATCCAATAAATAAATAAATAAAATATTTTTTAAAAACTGTTTTGTTAAAAAAAGATCCAGTAAAGGATGAAATCAGTGCAGTCAGAGAGTAGGAGACTGAAGTCAAGTCCTTAAATAGGTGAAAAATGTGGTACCGAGAGCTCAGTGCAGGACTTAGCCACAGCTCAGAGCACACAGGTACAGTAGGGCAGCAACAGTCTGTGGACACAGATTTGGTGCTCCTGTGAAGCTGGTACCAGATGTCTGCTTGAGGGAAGAGCTCACTTCTGATGATGTCCCATTCCTGTGAAATGGGAGGGGAGGCAATCAGGATTAAGAAGGAGCAGAATCTGAAGGTCTTTGGAGGCCTGTGAGTGACACAATTGTGCAGAGATGGAGCCTGTGTAGACAGGGGTAGTGGGAGGGGACAGGGAGCCAAGGGCTCTGGAATGTCCAGTGAATGTGGCCAGAGTGGGCCAGGGTGGCCAGTTCTTCACGTTGTAATGTGTGCGCTTAATCAGGTGAGCCACCACCTGGCCCCTTTCACATTGTAACAGGCTGTTTCTCACAGTCAATGAAGTGCCTAGAATCATCACATTTTCTTTTGACAATGGGTGGGACTTGCTAGCCACCAGCCACTGCTATGTGCACCTCACATAAATTTACTCATGTTAGTGAATATTAATATCATTGTCATTATCATTGCCAGATCATACAAGGAAAAGCTGACCCATAGAATGGTTAAATGACTTGTTGAACTGTGCCTTGTGTGATTTAGCTGCTTGGGGACAGGCCCAGTGGATAGAGGGCTGGGTATCACTAGGGTTAGGAGTTTATTGAAAGATGATTTGGGGCAGAGAGAAGCAAATTAGCTCACCGGGATTGTGCACCTGCTTTGCCCTGAACTTTTGTCCTGCACTTCGAGTGCCACTGGATTGGAAGAAGCTTTGATGCCGTAGTTCTCTTTCTATCTGAAAAAAAAAAAAAGATGTGAGGGGACAAGATATGGCTCAGAGGGCAGAGCACATACCTAGTCATTTGAGAGACCCTGGGTTTGACCCCTAGCATCTCATGAGAGCATACAGACAGCACCAAGGGAACTCTAAGGATAGCGGGTGCTGTTAGTGTGTCTCTCTCTTGTGTGCACATATGTACTCAGGTATGCATACAAGCAGGAGCCCCTGGATTTTTTTTTTACAAGCACTGCATTAGAAAAAGAAAGTATGGGGGTTGGGCCGTGGCGCAGTGGGTTAAGCGCATGTGGCTCAAAGCGCAGGGACCGGCGTAAGGATCCCGGTTCGAGCAGTGCTGGAAAGAACAAGGGGACCCATGGTGTGAGGGCTAGAGACCCAAGTAAGAGACCCACACCTGTACACCTGCCCAGTGATCCAAAGATGTACAAGAAAACAGCCATCAGGATCTCAAGATGGGATGCAGCAGGTAGAGAGCTCAGCTTGTAAGCATGAAGTCCAGAGTTTGATCCCTGGCATTGTATGTGCCGTAGTGCTCCTCTGATACTCTCTCTCATTAATAAAGAAATCAGTCTTAAAACACAGAGTAAACAGCCTTCAGCTGGAACGCTGCAGGGAGAGTGAGGCTCTGCTCAGTACCGGTGTGCCAGGGTCACCTGCGAGCCATGAGGACAAGGAGAAAGTGCCAGGGCTTAGGCTCCTGTGGACAAGCCAGAGCCAAGCACACAGAACTTTCCCCAAGCCCCTGGTCTGTGGAACCTCCTGGTGAGCTCATACAGCCAGGCTGGGGAGCTGCTAGAGGGGTGGAGGGCTCCTGCAGATGGGGACTCTGTGGGTGTTTGGTGATTCTGCCCTGGCAAGGAATGATTAGAGAGGGGTGAGGCTTAAGTCAGAGCAGTGGACAGACCCCACCATCCTGTGCTGAAGAACAACCCAGAATGGTAGGCTTCTCGAAGCATTTTAGGAAAATGGAGCATTGAGATGAAGGACCCTGGGCCAGACTGGGGAGTAGACAGAGGGACAGCTGGCTAGAGACATGGGGACTCAGTCGTCCCCGACTCAACGCCAAGGCTAGGACAGTTAATGGTCATTCCAGGAAGGAGTATGGAGAACCTCATGGACCTTGCTGTTGTGGACAGTGTGTGTAGCACACACATACACATATGTGTATCTACAGGAATATGTATGTGATGTGTGTGTGTATCTAGCTGACCCTTGAAGAAGGTTTCTTAACGTGTGGGCTTTTTTTCTGTCCAGATTCTGCACTCCCGGGTTCAGTCAACTTCAGGTGTTGCATGGTTGAATCCATATGTGCAGAACTGCAGCTGTGGAAGCTCAGCTATGGATTATGTTCTGGTTTTTAACTGGAGGTGGTGGTGAGGGAATTTGGGTCCAGTGTCAGTCCTCACATTAAGAATCAGCTGTACCAGAGAGTTCATCATATGTGCTTTACCATAAGCCAGGTTTAAGTGTGTGTGTGTGTGTGTGTGTGTGTATGCACAAAAATACCACCGGAAGGGTACATAATAAGTTGATACTATGGTTATATCAGGACTTAAACTCAGTCCACACTCAAGAAAACTATGTTTGGGATATGGAGGATGGGGGAGAGGAAAATGAGACTTAGCTGTAGGCCCTTTATTCTCTTTTGGGTTTTCTGTTTATTACTGTTATTGTTATCACTAGGACTTCATTGATCCAGACTGACTTTTCAGATAGAGAAAAGACACCACAGCTCTTAAGTTTCCTACAGTATGAAGGGGGTGGAATCAAATCTGGGTCATGCTCATGACAAAGAAAGAACACTGTCCAAATGAGCTATCTTTACAGCCCTCCTCCACTTTTTTTTTTAAGTCTATTAGTTATTTTTATGAGAGACAGAGAAAGAGACCAACAGACTGACACACCAGAGCACAATTCAGCTCTGGCACAGAGTAGTGCTGGGGACTGAATTTGGCAGGGGCTGGGGGTGGGGTGGCTTTCAGGTGTCAGGCATGCAGGCTGGGTATATTATTGCTTCTGCCTTCTGAGTTTTATACCACACACTGTGTTACTTGTAGTCAGATGAGAAGAAAGCCACACCACCCTGTGGGGCTGGGGGCCAGTGTAGCCTCAGCTGTGTGGTGGTTTCCTCCATCTTCTCTGTCACCTTTGGTATCTAGACAACAATTGAGGGGACCTGGCCAGGAAGCCAGTCTGACTACCCCTATAAGTTTGAAGACCTGGCACAGAGGTTAGAGGTTGGTGGGAGGAGAGGGAGTTATTTACTTTTGTTGTTGTTTGTTTTGTTTTTTGGTCTTCACCAGGTCTTGACCCCTCCAAGCTGGCTTTTTTTAGATAGAAAGAGAGAAAGGGAAAATTATCACAGCACAAAACTTCCTCCAGTACAGTGGAGATGAGACTTGCTCTTGGGTCTTCTGCATGACAAATCAGCATACTACCCAGGTGAGCTATCTTGCTGAACTGGATCAGGTCATTTTTCTGACATCCACAATTATAGGAAGGTTTCACAGTGGGGTTTAATGGCAGCCCAGCCTTGCCACTTCGGTATCTGGAGTCAGGTGGGCTGGGTCAGATCCCTGCTCATCACTTAGGACTTGGGGGCTAGTTTCTCCAACTAGGGCCTATGCTTTCTAAACTGTGAGGTGGAGTGAACACTGGGGGGATCACCACAGCATTACTGGGAGGGCTGCTTCTGGCATCCTGAGAACAGTGGGAGAGCTCCAGTTACTAGTGTCCTCATCCTTCGTGAAGGTGACACTGTGCTAGGGCAGCAGGGGCCCAACCCTCCTGTGCCATCTGGTGTCTCAGGGCCCCATCTGGTGCTCCCACGGCAGGTACTCAGTGATGCCTACAAACAAGGGTGGGCGCCACCTGTCACTTCCAGCTAGGACGCAGCTCAGCAGCTGCTTGTGGATTCCAAAAGCATCTTCATGCTGTTGAGTCAAACGCTGCCGTCAAACACCTTGTTTCCTGCGTGAGGAAGTGACTCAGCCACTGCACCCGCCTGGAAGGGGGCAGAAAGCCCTGGGTATTTCTGGTGGGCACCAGGGGTGGGTGCAGGTGAGAGTCTTGTCTTGGGTGAGGAAAGCTTGCTCTTCCCACCCCTCCTCTTGCAGTCACAACTCAGTTTCTGGAGAGGACGCAGGGTTCCCTGAGATTTGGCCATGGGTTTATCCTCCCATCACTCTGTGACAAGGACCTTGTTGAAAGCTGGTCCCAGTATCTCAGGAACCCTGCAAAGGCCCCTTTGAATTCCAGGGACAGCAGGCATTTCTTTTCTTTTTAAAAAATGTTATCTATTTATGTGTTTATTTGGATAAAGACAGAGAAATTAAGAGAGAAGAGGGAAGTAGATAAGGAGAGAAACCTACAGCACTGCTCTACCACTTGTGAAGCTTTCTTCCTGTAGCTGGAGACCTGGGGCTTGAACATTGTACATTGTATCCTGTGCACTCAATCAGGTCTGCCACTGCCCAGGCCCTGACAGCAGGCATTCTGCATGAAAGATGCCTAGCTCAGCTTTCTACCAGGGGAGTGCTGAGCATCTGGCAGATTTTTTTTATTAGTGATTTAATAATGATTAACGAGACTGTAAGATAACAAGGGTACAGTTTCATATAATTCCCACCACCAGAGTTCCATGTCTCATCCCCTCCATCAGAAGCTTCCTTATCTATTATTATTATTAATTATTATTACCTCCAGGGTTGTTGCTGTAGCTTGGTGCCTGCACCATGAATCTACTGCTCCTGGAGGGCTTTTAAAAAAAAAATTTAAAAATTGGATAAGACAGAGAGAAATTGAAAGAGGAGGGAAAGATAGAGAAGGGGAGGAAAAGATACACACCTGCAGACTAGCTTTACTGCTTGTGAAGCAACCTTCCTGCAGGTAGGGAGCTGGGGGCACGAACCAGGATCCTTGCTTGGGTCCTTGAGCTTCATACTATGTGTGCTTAACCTGGTGCTCTATTGAGCGGTCCCCTATTTTTTTTTTGCTTCCAGGGTTATTGCTGGGGCTCAGTGCCTGCACCGTGAATCCACTGCTCTTAGCGGCTATTTTTTCCCCTTTTGTTGCCCTTGTTGTCTTATCATTGTTGTGGTTATTATTATTGTTGCTGTTGGATAGAACAGAGAGAAATCGAGAGAGGAGGGAAAGACAGAGTGAGGGAGAGAAAGATAGACACCTGCAGACCTGCTTCGTTGCTCATGAAGAGACCTCCCTGCAGGTGGGGAGCCAGGGGCTCGAACTGGGATCCTTAAATGGTCCTTGCGCTTTGTGCCATATGTGCTTAACACACTGTGCTACCGCCTGACCCCCTCCCCTATTTTTATTTATTTTTATTATTGATTTGATAATGATCTACAAGATTGTGGGGTAAGAGGAGTACAATTCCACACAATTTCCACCACCAGATTTCTGTATCCCATCCCCTCCACTGGAAGGATGGAATTCTTTATCCCTCTGGGAGTATGGACCAAAGATCTTTAAGGTGGAAGGTCTGGCTTCTGTAATTGCTTCTCCACTGGACATGGGCATTGACAGGTCAATCCACACCCTCAGCCTGTTTCTGTCTTTCCCTAGTGGGGTAAGGCTCTGGGGAGGTAGGGTTCCAGGACACACTGGTGAGATCGTCTGCCCAGGGACGGCAGGTTGGCATCATTCTAGCATCTGCAACTTGGTGGCTGAAAAGCAGCAAGATAAAATGCAGAACAAACTGTTTAGTAATCAGGGACCTAAAGTTAAGAATAGAGCACATGAGATTTTGGGGTCTTCATGTTGGAAGAAGCTTTATTATTTCTTGCCTGAGCCCAACAGCTAACATGCAGGTGGGCTAGGAGTGTTGTCTGGGAAGATGGTGTCAGAGTTGGGAATAGGACTAGAAATCTGGATCAGTGCAGAGAGTAGCTCCCAAATATGGGAAAAGTATATAAATACCATTGACTGTAATCCCCATTGGTCTGACCTAGGGCCAATGTCTATTTATATTTAGCACAGGAGCCTGTGTAACTCTGCCTTCCTGTCAGTCTGAGCTTGCATTCCATGGTCATAGCCAGGAACATTCTAGGCTGCACTCATTTCAGGAGCAGTCTTCCTTGAGTGGCAAAGTATGTTGACCCAGCCTCCCTTCAGAGAGTAGGGCAGTTTCTACCACTGGTGTTCTACTTTGAGGGTAAGGTCCTATAGAGGTGTGGGCAGATTTTTAACGAAGGCTGCCCGCTGGGTGGGAGTATGCGCAGGGCATTTTGTCCTTCAAAATTCAAGCTCTGACTGTCTTACATGGTTTCCTGGGGCCATAGCTAATGCCACAAATGAACTCATGAACTTGGTTCATAATGATCTAAGGGAGAGTAGCAGCTTGGGGACACAGAGGACACAGATTGGCTGCAAGTACTAGGTAAATCGGCCTTCATTACACTAACCACTTCTGTGGTCTTAAAGTAAGGTCTCCAGGGACTGGACAGTGGCACACCCAGTTGAGCGCACACATTACCATGCACAAAGTCCTAGGTTAAAACCCCCAACCCCCACCTGCAGGGGGGAAGCTTCATGAGCAGTGAAGCGGTACTGCAGGTGCCTCTCTTTCTCTACTTCCTCTTCCTTTTTCAGTTTCTCTCTATACTATCAAAATAAATAAATAATACTCTCTATACTATCAAAATAAATAAATAAATACTTTAAAATAAGCTGTGCATAATTTTAATGGAAAGGAACAGCAAATTTATGTGATATTTTTTTAATTGCCACAAGGATTATCACTGGGGCTCAGTGTCTGCATGATGAATCCATGACTTCCAGCAGCCATTTTTTTAAAATCTTTAAAAAAATTATTATCTTTATTTATTTATTGGTTAGAGACTGCCAGAAATCAAGAGGGAAGGGGGTGATAGGGAGGGAGGGAGATAGAGACACACTGCTTCACCACTCATGAAGCTTTCCCTCTGCAGGTGGGGACTGGGAGCTCGAACCCAGGCCTTTGTATAATGTAACATTTGCATTAAACAAGGTATGCCACCACCAGCTGCTTCCATATTTTTAAAATTTTCTTTTATTTTGTTGATATAAATTGAGAGAGAAGAGGGAAGATGTAGAGGGAAAGAGAGAGAGGGAAAAAGGGAGAGACAGAGGGAGAGAGGCACCTGAAGCCCTATTTCACCACTTGTGGGAGTCGGGGGCTTGAACCTGGATCCTTGTGAATTGCGATACATGTGCTTTACTGAATGTGCCACTGCCCAGTCCCTAAATTGTAATCCTAATATTCAATTTTTTGTTTCCATTCCAAATGACTACATATAATATGATCTTTCTTTGCTTTGTGAACAACCTCCACAGCTCTAGTGACAACTTGGTGATATAGTGTGAAATTTGGTGTCTTCCTTGGGAATGGGACCTTGGGGTTTATCATCTTGGCTTTGACTCTGTAAAGGGAGAGGGTGACAGTCCCAATGATGGCGTATCTTTGAGTCTCACAAATAGTCCAGGCTTTTATTTTTTTTTAAATATATAACAACAACAAAAAAAACATAAGTAATAACAAAGGGAAATAATCATGGAGGAATGAGAGAGAAGGGAGGGAAGCTAGCATTAAAAAGTAACTATTTCACAAGGTAGAAGTTGAAAGTCCTAAAGTTGTTCTTGTCCCAAAAGACTGCCTTTTTATGCTAATATGATTGACATCCAAGAACATTCCAGAATGCCAGCATGCTTCCCAGGCATAAATGATCCCTCTGCCCATTTCTGGAACCTTCTGTTTGAATCATTTAAAAAATCCCACCCCAATAAGGTCATTCTAGAAATTCTTTCTCAGTGGAACTGTGATTATGTTGTTGTAGTTGTTCTTGATTTTTTTTTCCTATTAATGTCTTGTATAGACCCATATTTTCTTATCCCAGTGCCAAGACCCAAATAGTCTTGAAAAACAAAAGTTGTTTATTTTTCATTTCTGCAAACACTCCAGTTGGTGGCAGAATGACCTGAACAGACTTGAGGATATTTATAGTCTTAATTGATTCCCTTGGTGTGAATATTCATATTCTGCCACAGAAATCCTAATGGGTCTGATTACAGGGTGCTGCCCTCGACCCTGTCGGGAGTGCTATGTAATTATGTGATACATGTACTGCGTTACCTTTTCTAAAATAAAATCAGAACCAAAGCCTGAATTCCAAAGCTAGCATGGCTGGGTTCTTTCTGATAAGGACATAGAAGTGGTGTCATTCTTATAAAGAAGATGGCATTTAAAGTACTGGGCCCTCTGTTGGGTGAGAGATCTCCTCTCCATGCCTCCATTGTCTTACTCTCTCAAGTTCCACAGGGACTGTTTGAAACTCTTTTATATAGGTCCAGTGAGGCAAGAGAAAGTATGCCTTGAAGCCAGGTACCCATCCCTTATTAATTCATTTATTAATGGGAGAGAAAGAGCCAGAGCATCACTCTGGCACATGTGATGCTGGAGGGTCAAATTTAGGATTTTATTTTATTTTATTTTACTTTATTTTATTTTATTTTATTTTATTTTATGCGATATTCAAAGAGAAAGTCACAAAGAGAAAGATCAGAGCACTGCTCTGGCTTATGGTGGTGCTAGAGATTAGACCTCGTCCAATGCTTTATCCACTGTGTTACCTTCTGGTACAGGTTCTTGTTGGTGACCAGAAAGGGACATTCTGTTATAGGGACAGAGACATCAGTTCAGATAACAGCAGTTCCGATTTAGTGCAGGGGGATGGGGGAAGATGAAAGGACACACTCAGAGAGGAGTGCTGGCAGATTCTGGGGTGAACCAGGGAACTGGGATAACCAGATGAGGATTTCCTAGAAAAGGTGTTTCCCCAGAATTTGGGGTCCTCACTCTTTGCCTATTATATGACAGGACAGAAAGAAATTGAGAGGGAAGAAGAGATAGAGTAGGGGAGAGAAAGATACTTTCTTCAATACCTGTGAAGCTTCCCCCTTGCAAGTGGGGACTGGGGGCTTGAATCTAGGTCCTTGTGTGTGATAACATATGCAAGCCACTGGCTCCGACACAGGTTCACCAATACAGGCTGTGTTTCTGACCATGTGTTCTTCAATCTCAGAGTCCACTGCCCTCAGATGATTTATTTGACCCCCTGACTGTGCAGACTTGCCTGCATTTGCCCCACGCCATCTTCCTTGTGCCCTCGACACCCCACTAAGCAGTTCATGGGGTGCCTATGAGAGGCAGCTCCCTTTCCCACCTTTAGATCCTGCCCTCCACCAAGCTTTTCCATAATACCACTACATTAAAAATAAAAACACCAAGAAGGATGACAGAGGACCTAGTGGAGGTTGTATTGTTATATGGAAAACTGGGAAATGTTATGCATGTACAAACTATTGTATTTACTGTTGAGTGTAAAACATTAATTCCCCAATAAAGAAATTAAAAAAAAATAAAAACAAAGTGAGACTATAGGAGCTAACAAGACAGACTGTCATTCTTGAGGTTCCAGAGGTTCCTGGTTCAATCACTTTGGGGGCTGACTTACTCCTTTAAAATTTGAATCATCACCCCTGTCTCCTGCCAAAATAAACTAATCAAAATAGCAAAAGCAGAATTCTGTCCTGAGCAGGGCAGTATCATTTTGTGAGGATTCAATGGCATTTGCTGCTATACTTCGGGTTGTCCCAGTCACTCTGGGAGGGACTCTAGTATATTCCCATCTGCCCCATGAGAAGTCAGGGCTTCATAGAGCAGGCATCATTGCTTCCCGAGACTTCTCAGCAATGGGAAGAGGGAGCCATTTAGAACTGGTCTTTCTAACTCTGGAGCTCTGTCCTGGACTCAAGCCCTAAGCTCCATCATGAAAGATAAACAGTGCATGGACGGCTTTGGAAATGTCTCTGATGTCCTACTGATGCTGTTGTAGTTTAGACCCCCATTAGGTCTGACGGCAGATAGAGGGTCAGGCAGAGGAGCCCCTCTCCAGGGAGAGAACTACGTTTTTGCTTCAACTTCTGGGGATTCTTCTGTGACCTGGAACAGGCAGATATGCTTGAACAAAGGTTGAGTTCTTTGTTTTTAGGAAAAAGAAGATCAGGTGGGTATGAAGGAGGAGAGGAAGAAGTCTATTTTATTTTATTTTATTTTATTTTTTATTGCCACCAGGGTTGTCATGGGGGCTCTATGTCTGCACAACAGAATTCACTGCTCCCAGGAGCCATTTTTTCCTTATTTATTTATTTTAGTTAGTTAGTTTTTTTTTATTATTTTATAAGATAGAAACTGAGAGGAGGGGGATGATAGAGAGAGAGGTGAAAAAAGACACCTGCAGATTGGCATCACCACCCATGAAGCTTCTCCCCTACAGGTGGGGGTTGCAGACTTGAACCTGGGTCAGTGTACATAGTAACAAGTCAGTGGTAAACCCCTGGCACCACCTTAAGCTGAAACATGCTCAACCAGGTATACCATTCCCTAAGAAGCTCTCCCCTTTCTTGTGGTTTTGAGGTGTAGGCAGTATCATAGAGACACCTCAGTTCTGTTGTGCATGTTGCACGCTACACAGCTCGAAGGGGCAGCATTCACACTCTAGTCTAAGTGAATGTACTCTGGAGAGTTGTGCAGCACATACCTTATTGAAGGCCCAGAGAGAATCCTTAGCATAACCCCATGGAAAGCAATGCTAGCTGTTAAAAGAATGGGGCACTGAGATAGTTCATATTACCATGCTTGAGCTGCAGGTTCAAACCCCAGTACCATATGGGAAGACCCAGGGAAGCTCTATGGATGGTTGAATGGTACTGGGGTGTCTCTATGCCCCACCACCTCCCCTGAAGCAAAAAGAAGTTGACTTCCTGAAATAAAAAAGAATGGACTCAGGAGTAGTGGGGAGAAATTAACTGAAAATTTAGGGTCAGGAGACAACACAATGGTTATGCAAAAAGACTTTCATGCCTGAGGCTTCAATGTCCCAGGTTCAGTTCCTTGTACCACCACAAGCCAGAGCTGTGCAGTCTCTGTGTATCTTTCTGTCATACAAATAAAATGTTTATGTAGGGGTTGAGGAGATAGCATAATGGTTATGCAAAAAGACTTTCATGTCAGAAATTTTTTTATCTTTTTTTAAATGTCTGTATTGGGGAATCAATGTTTTCTATTCAACAATAAATACAATAGTTTGTACATGCATAACATTTCCTGGTTTTCAATATAACAATACAACCCCCACTAGGTCCTCTGTCATCCTTTTTGGACCTGTATTCTCCCCCACCCACCCACCCCAGTCTTTTACTTTGGTGCATACACCAACTCCAGTTCAGGTTCTACTTGTGTTTTTTCTCTTCTGATCTTGTTTTTCAACTTCTGCCTAAGAGTGAGATCATCCCATATTCATCCTTCTGTTTCTGTCATGTCAGAGAATTTACTAGGTAAGCAAACAATATTTATTTTTTCTTCTGCAGGTCTTACAACAGTTCTTTTGTCTGTATTTTTTATTTGGGAAACAGGCTCAGAGAGATTAGGGGAATTTTCCAGGGTCACACAGTCACAGCTCCATCCCATTTTGTCATGCTGCCTCAATTCCTTGGATGTTTGGGAGATGGATTGTAGTGGAAACTGCATTGCAGATGGATTAACTATTTATTTTCTTGTGTCTCTCCCTCTCCCACAATATACCCACCCTCCCCCAGCTGGACAAAATGCTGGACCCTCAGGTATGGCGGGAGGCAGCCACACAGGTCTTCTTTGCTCTGGGGCTGGGCTTCGGGGGTGTCATCGCCTTCTCTAGCTACAACAAGCAGGACAACAACTGCCACTTTGACGCTGCCTTGGTATCCTTCATCAACTTCTTCACCTCAGTGCTGGCCACCCTTGTAGTGTTTGCTGTGCTGGGCTTCAAAGCCAACATCATGAACGAAAAGTGTGTGGTCGAGTAGGTGGCATCTCTGTTTTCACCCTTTCTTCTCCCAGGAGGAAGCAGGTGGCTGCACCTGAACTGTCCCCTGTAACTGGCTGCGGGAGGGAATTCAGAGTTTTCTGTGCCCAACGTCGGCCCAAAGAGGCTGGTCCAGAGATGTTTGTCCATCGCCAGTCTGGAAGATGACTTCTAGTAGCTGGCCCATGTCTGCCTTTCCTTCCTTTTTTCTTCCCTCCCTCCCTCCCTTCCTTCCTCTCTCCTTCCCTTCCTCCTTTCCTCCCTCCCTCCCTTTCTCCCTCTTTCCCTTCCTTCCTCTCTCCTCCCCTTCCCCTTTTCCTCCCTCCCTTCCTTCCTTCCTTCCTTCTTTCCTTCCTCCCTTCCCTTTCTTTTCTTTCCCCCTTTCATCCTTTATTTCTTAGAGCAGGAAGATGTGTTCCAACTAAGGTTGAGTCCTTGTTTCTTAGAAAAAAAAAAAAAGATAGAGATCAGGTGTGCATGAAGGAAAAAGAGAAGAAACTCGTTTTATTTTATTTTATTTTTATTTTGGATCAAGACAGAAGTTGAGAAGGAAGGGGAAGACAGAGAAAGAGAGAGAGAGAGAGAGAGACCAGTAACATGCTTCATGGCTCAAGAAGCTTCCCTCCCCACAAAAGAAGAAGCTTTCCCCTGCATGTGGGGACTGGGTGCTTTAACTTGGGCCCTTGAACACTGTAATGTGTGCACTCAACCAGGTGCATCACCACACAGCCTTTTGTTTTGTTTTATTTTATTTATTTTCACAGGGCTATTACTGGGACTTGGTGCCTGCACAATGAATCCACTACTCCTGGAAGTCATTTTTTCCTTTTTATTTGATAGGATAGAGAAAAATTGAGGGGGGAAGAGGATATAGAGAGGGAGAGAGAAAGGGAGACAGCTGCAAGCCTATTTCACCACTCATGAAGCTTCCCCACTATAGGTGGGGACTGGGTACATAAACCCGGGTCCTTGTGTGCACTAAAATGGGTACACCACCCACTGGCCAACATCCACCTTCTCTCTTACTCCTTCCCTCACTTTCTTCCTCTCTTTCTTCCTTCCTTCTTTCCTTTCTTTCTCTATTTCTATCTTTCTTCCTTTCTTTCTTTCTTTCTTTCTTTCTTCCTCCAGAGCCCTGCTCAGCTCTGGCTTATGGTGGTGCAGGGGATTGAACCTGGGAGCCTGGAGCCTCAGGAATGACAGTCCTTTTGTATAACCATTTTGTATAACCATTATGCTATCTTTCCCACTCCACATTTTCTTTCCTTCTTTCTTCCTTTCTCTCTTTCTCTCTTTCTTTCTTTCTTTCTTTCTTTCTATTTTTCTCCTCTTCCTTCTTTTTTTCTAGATCTGTCTGTTTGTCTATGATCTATCTTTAAGGGGAGGGAGAGCACCAGAGTACCATTCTGGCACATATGATGCCTGGTCTCAAACTTGAGACCCAAGCTTTAGAGTCCCAGTACCTTACACACTGCACCACCTTCTGGACCCTCTTTTTTTTTTTTTAACTGACCTTTACTTTGTGCTGCAGGAATGCAGAGAAAATTCTGGGGTACCTCAACACCAATGTCCTGAGCAGGGACCTCATCCCTCCCCACGTGAACTTCTCTCACCTTACCACCAAGGACTACTCAGAGATGTACAGGGTCATCATGACTGTAAAGGAGGATCATTTCCCATCCCTTGGCCTTGATCCCTGCCTGCTGGAGGATGAACTGGACAAGGTAGGGAGGTTGCCTTGGGGGTGGGGACACTAATGCCTGTCTCAAGTTCTTCATTTATTTCTAAGCAAGGAACTACTATATGTCCACAGTCACAGCAATAGACTTGGGATAGAAAACAAATGTTTCTATTAGGGTTTGACCTTTGCTGCCACCCCCTCCCTTTTGCCCTTGTGAGGACTATGGGCTCATTATTAATATTGATCATATTCCATAAGTGAATAGCCTATGAGTTGGGTTGGAAGCCTCATTCAGGTATCACAGCTAATGTCAGGGGAGCTAGGGTATGTACTCCCATGCTCTGAACCACTGCTGGTTGCTTCTGCCTCCTTCCTGGCTATGTGCATTCTGGCATCTGTTCCTGGAACAGAGCAGGGAGTCTCCCGTCTCCCCCCACCACACACACACATGATCAGGAGCAAAAGGGTTGCCCTGAGTTTTTCCCCAGGAGACTCTTCCATGAGACCCCCCCCCCACACACACACACACACACTCTCACAATGTGGCCAGGTTCTCTGAATGAAACTAGGATTAAGTCAAGTGTTCTTAAAATACAGTACAACTGGCGGGTGGGGGGTAGCACTCCCAGTAGAGAGCACACGTTACTATGCCAGAGGTCTCAGGTTCAAGTCCTAAGTCTCCTCCTCTGGGGCATGGAGCTTCATGAACAGTGAAACAGTGCTGCAGGTATCTCCTCTCTCTCTCTCTCTCTCTCTCTCTCTCTCCATCCCTCCCCCTTTCTTTATCTCATCCTCTACCAAAAAATAAGATGAAAAATGTCAAAAATCACACCCATCCCTTTGGGGGTGGTGTCCCCTCATAGTCAATGAACCTGGCAAAATAATGTAAGAGTGGCATCACGAACAGTGACCCAGGCAACAAAGCAGCATTTCTTCCCCCTCCCCATGACCCATCATTGTCCCCTGGGGCCTTAGAAAACTCAGCTACCACTTTACCCCCAGACCTATCCAACTCTTGTTCCCAGGTGAACTCCTGGCATTGGTGTTCTTTATTTTTTTGTTTATTTTTATATAGAGTCAGAGAATGAGCCAAACAATGGCTTTATCCCCACTCCTCCTCCTTACTTTTATCATCATCATCATCGTCATCTATTTTACCAAAGCTCTGCTCAGCTTTAGCTTAGGATGGTACTGGGTACTGAATTTGAAATCTTTGGAGCTTGAGCATGGAAGTCTTTTTGCATAATCATTGTACTATCTCCCCAGCCCCTTGCCTCCTTATTTGTCGATCATATATGCTTAGGAGGAGAGATAGGGGGAGAGACAGAGAAAGGAAGAGACACTTGAATACCACTCCACCATCCATGGAGTGCTCTCGGTTCCATGGTATCCCCATGATGCCTGGAGTTGAGCCCAGGGCCTCACACTGTGCATTCTACCTTTGGAGCTCTCTCTCAGCCCCAGCACTGGTGCTTTTAAAGGCAGCCAGTGAGCAGCTGCAGCTGACACTGCTCTATTAAGGTTGGGAATTCAGAGCTGGGAGCAGGCACGACATGGTTAGACCCAGCAGGGAGGATTGGAACTAGGTGAGTATCCAGATGTGAGCCTCTTCCTCTACACCCGTGGGGCCCTAGGACCACCTGTAGTTTCCAGGTCTGACAGGTGAGCTCTCCACTTGCTGTGTCATTCATTTCTTGGGGGTATGGAGGCAGGCCAGTGCCCAGTGTCCACAAACCACAGGATTTAGGTGTTAGTGGGTGCCCCAGTGAGAGAGGAAATGGATCTTCCTTGAATGCCAAGGGCAGTGAGGGAGAAATAGGGGTTCCAGTGGTGGATGTGGATCCTCACTGGGCCCTCCCCACCTTTCCCTTCCTCCCAGTCTGTGCAGGGCACAGGCCTGGCCTTCATTGCCTTCACTGAGGCCATGACGCACTTCCCCGCCTCCCCCTTCTGGTCTGTCATGTTCTTCCTCATGCTCATCAACCTGGGCCTGGGCAGCATGATCGGGACCATGGCGGGCATCACCACACCCATCATTGACACCTTCAAGGTGCCCAAGGAGATGTTCACAGGTAAGTACTTCTCAACAGGCCCCATGGCCTGGTGGCTGCCCTTGGGGACAATGTCCAGGCTACACCTCTGACTTCAGAAAGGGGTTTCTGGTAGGGTCAGTGGCCCCATCTCCAGAAGTCCTTCTCCCCAACATGCCTAAGGAGGCATCTGGAGCCTGGCTTTGCCAGGAAGACAGGGCTGCTTGCGCATCTGTGCCAAACACAAGCTGGGAGGTGGACCTCTTTCTCATTTCATTTGACTGTCTCCCCAACAGCCTGCTGCCCACCCCCACACCTGCCTCCATGCTGCCTGGCACCCTACCCAGTCCTAGAGTGCTCCCCCAAAGTAGAGTAGGGGCACTGGCCTCAGTGTCTAGACCTCCCTGCCTCCCCTATTAGGGCAGAAGGGGACAGAGCCTGAGGGGACACACCTGTGGCCCCCCACCATGTTTCCTTTGCCCCCACTCTACCTCTGGCTCTCTGTAGTGGGCTGCTGTGTCTTTGCATTCTTCGTGGGGCTCTTGTTCGTCCAGCGCTCTGGGAACTACTTTGTCACCATGTTTGATGACTACTCAGCCACCCTGCCACTCACCGTCATCGTCATCCTGGAGAACATTGCTGTGGCCTGGATCTATGGGACCAAGAAGTAAGGGGGTTCCCCCCATGGTGGGGAAGGTGGGGAAGGGGGGGTCTATATATCCTAGTTCCCAGGCAGATAGAAGAGCCTGAGGGGAAAGTACCCAGTGGCTTGTCCCCAAAGCTCAGCACAGAGAGGACCATGATGCTCCAGGCTGTGTGGGCGCTGAGAGGCATGTCCAGGAACAGATCCTCCCCTCTCCCAAACTGCCACTTGACATCAGGGCACACTTTCTGGGGACTCTTCAAAATTCTATTATGCTTGTTAAGTGCTCATTGGGTCTGCAAGAGACCCCTGCCCTCCTCAGCTGCCTGAGTCAGTTTTCTGGTGTGAGATGAATAATTCAGCACTAAGAAAGAACTGGGCATCACTACCCAGTTCTTTCTAGCCCAAGTCTGGCACAAACCCAGACTCACTGTCACCCTCTGGCCTCATTCCTCATCTGAGAACAAATGTGTCCCTTAGAAGCTCCAGGACTCGGTCCCTCTCACTCATTCAGCAGGACCCCAGGTTCTACTGGCCCACTCAGCCTGCTCCTCCCTGATGTCTAGACCGCCTCAGAGTCAGGCTCTCTCCAACCATCTGCTTTCTACGGGGGTACAGGTTAGGACAGGTGATGGGACCAGTGATGGGATGCAGATGGAAGAAGCTGCTGGGAGGGGTTCTGGTTCTCTGCAGTCTAGTGAGATCTCTGTGTCCCTTCCCAGAATGTTATTTGTAAATGTATAAGGCAAAAATCTGTTGACTCAACTAGGAAGCTGGTTGTATTAAGCAATCCCATGATGCTGTTGTAAGCCTATCCTATTGTACTTTATTTTCAATGCATTAAGTCACAGGATCTAGCTGTGGATATAATAACATTTGGCAACCTTTTATTATTGGTGACTGGATACTGGGTCACAAAATTATGAGGTTTTAGTAGTATAATTTCACATTGCACCCACAGAACCAAAGTTCTGTGCCCTTTCCCTCCCTGCATACCCACCATAGTTCTCCCAAAGCCTATAATAGTTTGAGTTTTTTTTTTTAAAACTTTTAAAAATTATCTTTATTTATTTATTGGATAGAGACAGCCAGAAGTCAAGAAGAAGGGGGAGACAGAGAGGGAGAGAGACAGAGAGACACCTGTAGCACTGCCTCACCACTTGCAAAGTTTTCCCTCTGCAGAGGACTAGGGGCTCAAACCCAGGTTCTTGAGCACTGCAATATGTGCACTCAACCAGGTGTGCCACCATCCGGCCCCAGTTTGAGGTTTTTTTTTTTTTTGCCTATTTTGGTTTTGCAGGTTTGTATGCTCTTTTAAACATGTTTATTAGTGATTTAACACTGTTTTATAAAATTACCAGATTTCAGACTCATTTTTAATTAGTAATTTAATAATTATTAACAAGATTGTAAGATAACAGGAGTACTATTTCATATAGTTTCCACCACCACAGTTCTGTGTTCCATCCCCTCCACTGGAAACTTCCCTATTCCCTTCTCCTTCTTCTTTTTCTTCTTTGTGATTTAATATTGATTTTAAAAATTACAAGATAGGGGGTCGGGAGGTAGTGCAGCGGGTTAAGTGCACATGGTGCCAAGCACAAGGACCAGGGTAAGGATCCTGGTTCGAGCCCCTGGCTCCCCACCTGCTGGGGAGTCACTTCACAGGTGGTGAAGTAGGTCTTTGGGTGTCTATCTTTCTCTCCCCCTCTCTGTCTTCCCCTCCTCTCTCCATTTCTCTCTGTCCTGTCCAACCATGAACGACATCAACAATAACAATAATGACCACAACAGGGCTGCAACAAAAGGGGGAAAAATGGCCTCCAGGAGCAGTGGATTCATGGTGCAGGCACTGAGCCCCAGCAATAACCCTGGAGGCAAAAAAAATACAAGATAATTGGGGTGCAATTATGCACTGTTCCCACCACCAGAGTTCTGGATCCCCAATTCCTCTATTGTAAGCTACAGCACTTCAGGCTCATTTTTATACCCACCTCTGGTTATGTAAATCACCATATCCCCACATTTTTATTCTTTAAATTCCACATATAAGTGAGAACATTGGTATCTGTCTTTCATCTGCTTAGTTCATTAAATATAATTACCTCCAGTTCCATCCATTTTGTCCTGAAAGATGCGATACCATCTTTTTAAACTATAGAGAAGTATTTTATTGAGTATATGTCCCATAGTTTATTTATCTGACTATCTGTGGACATTTAAACTGTTTCAACTCCTTAGCCATTGTGAAGAGTACAGAACAATGGTCATTTTGAAGTGGTTCTGAATGTAAATGATGCTTGTGTCTCCCACAATTGGAATAAGATAAGAAAATACCTATAATGTGACTAGAGACAATCGCAAGTACTGCTGTTATTACTATAGTTGCTGGCATTTATAATAGAAGTCAAAGGTTTCAATTAGGTGCCCTGGCTATAGGGATGATTTAAAATTATCATTATATATATATTTTTAAAATTTTTATTTAAGAAAGGATTAATGAACAAAACCATAAGGTAGGAGGGGTACAACTCCACACAATTCCCACCACCCAATCTCCATAACCCACCCCCTCCCATGATAGCTTTCCCATTCTCTAGCCCTCTGGGAGCATGGACCCAGGGTCATTGAGGGTTGCAAAAGGTAGAAGGTCTGGCTTCTGTAATTGCTTCCCCGCTGAACATGGGCATTGACTGGTCGGTCCATACTCCCAGTCTGCCTCTCTCTTTCCCTAGTAAGGTGTGTCTCTGGGGAAGCTGAGCTCCAGGACACATTGGTGGGGTCTTCAATCCAGGGAAGCCTGGACAGCATCCTGGTGGCATCTGGAACCTGGTGATTGAAAAGAGAGTTGACATACGAAGCCAAACAAATTGTTGAGCAATCATTATCATTATATTTTAATGCAATATATACATATATATGATAGAGACAGAAATTGAGATAGGAGTGGAAGATAGAGGAGTGAGATTCCTGCAGCACTGCTCCACCACTCATGAAGCTTACCCCCTGCAGGTGGGGACCTAGGACTTGAACCCAGGTCCATGTTATGGTAACACTGCCTGGCCCCCTATTATATTTTTTAAAAATTTTAAAATTTATTTTCCCTTTTGTTGCCCTTGTTATCTTTTTATTGTTGTTGTCATCAATGTCATCGCTGTTAGGACAGAGAAAAATGGAGAGAGGAGGGGAAGACAGAGAGGGGGAGAGAAAGACAGACACCTGCAGACCTGCTTCACCACCTGTGAAACGACTCCCCTTTAGGTGGGGAGCCGGGGGCTCAAACCAGGGTCCTTATGCTGGTCCTTGCGCTTTGTGCCACATGCGCTTAACCAGCTGCGCCCCCCCTCCCCCCGGCTCCCCCTATTATAATTTTTAACCAGAGCACTGCTCAGCTCTGGTTTGTGGTGGTGTGTGGGACTGAATCTACCTCAGGCATGAAGGTCCTTTGCATAACAATTATGCTGTCTTTTCTGTCATTCCTGTATATAGTCTGCTTCTCTCCCCACCCTCTCCCCCCAGTTCCAGAAAGGTTGGTTTGAAACTCTTGGGTGGGGGAAGCCTTCTTCCTTTGGATATAGGGGTGTGCATTTCTACTTCTTTTCCACCAGGGGGAGTCTAGAGTTGTGCCTATGAGTGAAGCTGAGCAAACTGAACCTCTGGTGCTTGCTTGGTGGTTAGCCCAGTTGTGCCCTATGGACTGTATCAAACCCCTGGCTAGGGAGGAACATGACTTAGTCAGAGGAGGTTAGATGAGGACAGCAGAGCCTTCCTGGAGCAGGAGTGGGGGGCAGCTGGACTCAGAATAGTGAATCAGGAATGCTAAATACAAGACAAAACCAACAGAAGACAAGTCAAGGAGGACTTCTAGGAGGAGGTGGCCACATGGGGAAGGGCAAGGCATGACGGGGGTGCCAACTTTTAGTCCTCTCTGTACCTGGCAGGTTCATGCAGGAGCTGACAGAGATGCTGGGCTTCCAGCCCTACCGCTTCTATTTCTACATGTGGAAGTTTGTGTCTCCGCTGTGCATGGCTGTGCTCACTACTGCCAGCATCATCCAGCTGGGGGTCACACCCCCTGGCTACAGTGCCTGGATCAAGGAGGAGGTGAGGTTGGGACCCCTGTGGCCAAGGACATTGGCATATTCCCAGACCTCTAGTGCAGCAGGCAGTAGGGCTGTACTCTTATTGGGGCAGCTCCAAGGTGCCAGGGCCCAGGGGTTTTGCACATCTGTCACCTCTCCAGCAACCCAAAGAGAGAGATAGCACTGCTCCCACTGCATGTATGGAGGAACTGAGAGTCAGGAGTGCTTAGTACTGGACTGTCCTTGCCTTTTTTCTTCTTCTTTATTTGTTTTTAATTTTTTGTTAGTGATTTAATATTGACTTACAAAACTATAAGATAACAGGAGTATAACTCCACACCTTTCCCCCCACCAGAGTTCTGTGTCCCCATTCCCTCCATTGGAAACTGCACTAGTTCTCCCAAGATCCAGATATGGGCTGACTATTATTTCTATAACTATTAATCTACTTGTATATATAATTGCACATTTCTTCTCTTCCTTTATAAGTCACACCTACTACTTCTGAGTGTCTTTCTTTATTTATTTCTTAATTTCTTCTTTTCCTCTTCTTTCTCTGGGTTCTGATGGAATTGGAGTTCAGAGCCCTCTGGTCATCTTCCTCTATCATTTACGCCTCTGGGAGTATGGACCAAAATTCTTTTTGGGGTGCAGAAGGTGGAAGGTCAGGCTTCTGTAATTGCTTCTCTGCTGGACATGGGCAGCATGTTGGCAGGTCAATCTATACGCCCAGCCTATGTCTATCTTTCCCTAGTCGGGGAGAGCTCTGGAGAGATGTGGTCTAGTACACATTGTGAGGTCATCTGCCCAGAGAGTTCAGTGAAACTGTAGTAGCATCTGAAACTTGGTGGCTGTGGCTTAGTGAGTTTCTGGAGTATTGATTTTTCATTTTTTGAAACATTTTTATTTATATATAAAATGATTTTTCATTTTCTTTCTAGTTTATCTGGATTGAGATCTGACATGGCTCCTACTCCATAGCCACACCCTGTTTGTTTGTTTTTACTGTCACCAGAGTTATTGCTGGATCTTGATGCCTGCATGACAAATCCACTACTCCTGGTGGCTATCCCCCCCACACACACACACTTTCCTCCCTCTTTTTATTTGCTAGGACAGAGAGAAATTGAAATGGGAAAGTTAGGGAGAGAAAAGGAAAGACACCTGCAGTCCTGCTTCACCACTCATGAGGCTTACCCCCTGCAGGTGGGGGCTAGGGTCTTGAACCTGGGTCCTTGAACACGGTAACGTGTGCTCAACTGGTCTGCTCTTTCTAACCCACACATCCTTGCCACATCGGAGGAGTAGAGTTGCCCATTCTTTCATAAGCATGAAAACTGAACCCAAGGAAGCTCAGGTCTCTAACCCAGGTGACCAGCTAGGTCATGATGGTCCCAGCTAGGACCATCATGAAGGTCATGATGGTCCTTATCTATGCTGGTGCCTGGGGTAGGGAAGAAGCAGGGGGCCCTGGGAGGGAGGGTGGTCACAGCACTCACCGTCTTTCACCCCTAGGCTGCTGAGCGCTACCTGTACTTCCCCAACTGGGCCATGGCCCTCCTGATCACCCTCATCATCGTGGCCACCCTGCCCATCCCAGTGGTGTTCATCCTGCGCCACTTCCACTTGCTCTCTGACGGTTCCAACACCCTCTCCGTGTCCTACAAGAAGGGCCGCATGATGAAGGACATCTCCAACCTGGAGGAGAACGATGAGACCCGCTTCATCCTCAGCAAGGTGCCCAGTGAGGCACCCTCCCCCATGCCCACACACCGCTCTTACCTAGGGCCCGGCAGCACGTCACCCCTGGAGAACAGCGGCAACCCCAACGGACGCTATGGGAGCGGCTACCTCTTAGCCGGCACCCCCGAGTCGGAGCTGTGACCACTGCCCTGGCCCTTCCCTCCTCTCCCAGTCCCGAAACCCAAGCAGCCCATTTCCAGACCCTCTGCCTGGGGGAGAGGGTCTGCGCTACTTTGGTCCCCACCACAGTCCTGGCAACTCCCGTTCCTGGGACCTGAGTGGGGACCAGCAGAGGCTATGCCCCTTGGCCCAGGTACCCCATCCATCTCACTTTCTCAGACCCTGTCATCAGTTCCCAGCCAAATAACAGAAACAGCCCAGGACTCCTGACTCCAGCACAGCTGAGGCTCTGGGTGGCCATTTAGGAGTCCCTGTACCTTCCTTCTCTCCCTCCAACCTGCCATTTGCAGTTCTTAGGTCTCAGGAGTGCTACCAGGAAGTGGTGGTGAGAAAAGCCAGGGTAGAGGTTTTGGGGGGGACTTGGAATGGGGTTCTGTTTTCTGAGGCAGTTAGTGCCCTCTGACTTGATCATGAGCCTTGGCAGTGGAGGAGGGGACTCCTTTGCCCCCAGCTCTAGATGGAATCTTCCTGGATCTCTGCCCCTGCTTAGGGCTTGGGTAGGGTAAGCCCCTAAATCTGTATTGAGGGTGGAGGTGGTAATCCTTTTCCGTGCCCATTAGGGCTTAGGGGTCTCCCTCCCCACTACCACCCCATCCCCTTCCTGGAGCTGAGTGGTGGCCACTGCCTCATTGCCCAGAGAGAAGGGGCAGTGTGTGGACGGGTTTCTAGAGCACACGTGATAGTTTATCGCACAGTTGAGACAGTTCACAGCACAATTGTGAAGCACACCCTTTCTCCCCATGCTCGGGGCCTCACTCATTAGTGGCAGCTTCTCCCTTGGAACAGGGATCCCTGGAATTCGGAGCTTCCTACCCAGGCAGCCTCAGACCTGGGAAAGACATATGTCGCTTCCTCTTGGGCTGTCACTCTCTCTTATTGTACAAGCACAGCCAAACAGTGTGTGCGTCACTTGTGGACACCTCTCAAACCTTCCCCAAGTCTCCCTGCCTGGGCCAGGGGGCACCTCAGCAGTGCTGTGGATGCTGGCTTCATCATGAGGTCTATCCACTTCCCCCCAGCATCCTCACACACCTTGATCAATGAGCCTCACCTAGAAAATGGGCTAGCTTGGGGGTACAAGCTGGGAGAATTAGAGCTAAACTGGAGAACAGATGTGGAGAGATGAATGGACTGATGGGAAGATGGATGGATGGGTGGATAAAGTGGATGCATGAATGGAAAGATAGGTAGGTGGGTGGGTGGGTAGATGGATGGACCAATGAAGGAAGACTGTCTGGGACAGCAGACCTCTATCTTTGAGATCCAGGGACAGTGGTAAGCCATGGCCCCTTCAAAGAGTGTCCCCCACTCTTGTGGCTCTGATTTCTCTCAGCACTGGGACAGACTAATCCCAGTATACCCCTCTACCTCCTTAGTCCCTTTGCCCCCTCCCCTTGCTAGAGGTCCACCCCCATCTCCTTTGTTCACCCCCTATACCTCCTCCCATCTCCAGATGTTCAGCCATACCTGCCTCTCCTGAGTGTGCAGGGGACGGGGCCCACATCTCCCCAAACACTCGAGCTTAGTGGGCACAACATCCCGCCTTAGCCCCCTCACCTGACAACACCTCCTACCTGGCCCCCTACCTAAATCTTCAGCAGAATTAGCAACAGGAAAAAGCAAGGCCCCAAGAGAGACACTCTAGTATATATATATATATATATATATATATATATATATATATATATATAAATACCCTTCTATATATTCTATTTCTATTGTATATTCAATCTGTACATGTGGGTGTAAATGCTGTTAAATGACAAACCCAATATTATACTGTGGCTGGTGGGCTATTTTCATCCTCAGTGCTGTACAGATCTATTTTCATTGTATATTTGATATATTTTTAATTTTGTCCATGGGGCTGGGCCTGGCCCCAGCCTGCCTGCCTGTGGTGGGGGTGGGGTGCAGGGCAGGGGCCCTTCACCTGGTGCTGCAAGCTGGGTAGTGTTGTCCCTGTCTTGGTAGGCGGGGCCTGTCCTAGTGTGTCTGCTGGTAGGCACAGGACCCTACGCTTGACGTGTGTGTGTGTGACCATGTGTGCTGTGTGTGTGTCTATGTGTGTGTGGGGGGGGGATGCCAACTTGTGACCCTTCCCAAGTGTTCACCCCTCCCTGCAGACCATGTCACCCTTCCCCCAGCTGCTGCCTCCTCTCAGCTCAGCCATGCAAGGCCTCCTCCTCCAGGAAAAAGGAAGACTCATAGCCCTTACTCCACCCGGTTCCCCAGAAAGCAGTTAGGGGGAGCCTGAGTTTACTTCCCAGGCACCCTCTTTCTAATCCTGCTTCAGCCACAAGCTCTACATCCATAGGGAAAGTGCTAGCTGCCTTCAGTTGGCCAAACTCCATGAGGGCATCTCCCAGCCTCTGCCCTGCTTCTGTTCTTGAGACAGTGGTGACAGTGTTAGGAAGGGGACAGCTGTCCTCCTTGTACTTCGGTTCACTGCACTGAAAGCTGGGAGGCTGGGGTGCCTGCTGCAGGGAGATTGGGCCCAGGTTTCCTGGAGGAGCACAAGGTGGCTGGGTGGGACCTCCATGTCTTTGTCCAGGGAAACAGGCTTGAGGGCAGGGCAGAGGAGTGCCTGATAGAGGCCCCTGCCTCTCCCTATCCCTGTTGTCCACCCCCCAGACCCAATTACCAGCTTCTTGCTCAGGGAGCCTTCTGCCTTCGCCATGAGACATCAAGAGCTCCAAGGTCCCAGGTGAGGCAGGCTGACAGGGCAGGCAGGCTGGTGCTGGCCAAGTTGGCCCATGCCCTCCAGTAGTCCACCTGGAGGCCTGCTACCAGCTCAGGGCCAGGAGGGGTGGGAGCTGGGAGCAGCACTGCCTGGAAGTCCTGAGCAAGCCCACAGTATTACAGGCAGGGGACAGCCTCTGCCCTTCCTCACAACCCTCCACACACCCCAGAACACTCTCCCCGTATGGAGAAAAGTGACTGAAGAGCTGATATCTGGGGCCCCTTGCCTTCTCTCCGAGGACCCATGCTGTGGTCCCTTCTCATGCCAAGCGCTGCTTTGTCCAGGCCCTAGCACTCATAGCAGGCACCACTCTAGGTTCTGGCCTGAATTCAGAGCTGCCCAGTCTATGTGCCTCACAGCTGGACAGCGCTGGGTCAGAAGCCCACAGCCCAGAGGAGGGCAAGGCATTCTCACCCTGGCATTCCTGCCCTTCTCCTCCTCATATGGTGTACAATAAAGTGTCTGTTCTTACCAGAGTTCTCTGGCTTTTCTGATCTTCCCAGGGGGGTGGGAGGCAGGTCATGGATCCCCAGGGCAGCTTTAGGGGCAAACGTGGGGGTGGGCCTGGCTGGGCCAGCTATGGAAACTGGGTGCTGTGTGGGTAGCTAGGTGTGTGTGTGGGTTGGGGGCTCAGAGACAGGCGGATATGGGCCCCCTCTCCCAGGAATCAGTGTTGCATGTAGGGTCCAAGTGCAGGCCTAGAATGTTTTCACACCAGCAGCTCCTTGGAACCTGACTCAAATTGAAACAGGCACAGAGCAAAAGCAGGTCTGTGGAGGAGATCCTTTCATTCTTCTTTTCTGGGAATGTTTTGCTTTGTTTTTGTTTTCCTCTTACCACAATTTGGTCGGAATGGCTGCTGTCCTCCACACCTCTATGCCTGTGTGTGTGTTTTTAAAATTTTTATTTATTTATTTATTTATAAAATGGAAATATTAACAAGACCATAGGATAAGAGGGGTACAGTTCCACACAATTCCCACTACCAGCACTCTGTATCCCATCTCCTCCCCTGATAGCTTTCCTATTCTTTAACCTTCTGGGAACATGGACCCAGGGTCATTATGGGGTAAAGGTAGAAGGTCTGGCTTCTGTAATTGCTTCCCACTGAAGACGGGTGTTGTTAGGTTGATACATACTCCCAGCCTGTTTCTATCTTTCCCTAGTAGGATAGGGCTATGGAGAAGTGAGGTTCCAGGACACACTGGTGAAGTTGTCTACCCAGGAAAGTCAGATCGTCATGGCAGCATCTGCAACTTGGTGGCTGAAAAAGGATTAGGATATAAAGCAGAACAAACTGTTAAATAATCAGGAACCTAAATGCAAGAATATCCATGTGATTTTTGAGACAGAGCTCTGATGCAATGACTTTTCAGCTAGTTCCCCCCATGTTAGGAAAAAGTAAGTTCCATCTGACTCGAGGACCATTTGGTGTTTTTCTTATAGGGTGTTTGCTTACAGGAAAAGCAAACCCTGATGGCTCTGCAAGGTTGAGGGCATGAGGTCTCCCTCAGGGCAGGAACAGGTGCCCACAAGCCTGAGGTGATCAGGGGGTGACTGGACTCAAGTCACATTCTAAATGTTGAGCTTCTTTTCAAGGTAACACACGTTAAACTCTAGTAGTAGGTAAAGATGGAATACAGGGATGGAGATAGAATACAAGGATGGAGGCAGAACTCTAGTGGAAGGTAAAGATGGAATACAGCATAATATTACCTGTGTTTCCTAGAGATTTTTATTATTTTTTTTTTTTTTGCCTCCAAGGTTATCACTGGGGCTCGGTGCCTGCACTATGAATCCACTGTTCCCGTGGCCATTTTTCCATTTTATTGGATAGAGCAGAGAGAAATTGAAGGAGTAGGGGGAGTCAGAGAGGTAGAGAGAAAGATAGATACCTGCTGACCTGTTTTTACTGTTTGTGAAGCAAACCCCTGAAGGTGGGGAGCCAGGGGCTCGAACTGGGATCCTTATGTGGGTCCTTGCACTTAACCTGGTGCACCACTGCCCAGCTCCCTTCCTTAGAGATTAAGGATTTATTTATTTGTGTGAAAGAGGGGAAGGAGAGAAAACCAGAACACCACTCTGGCACATGCACTACTGATGGTCGAACAGAGGACCTCCTAGAGGGTCCAGTTTTATCCACTGTGCTAAGTCCTTGGCCTCAATTTTCCACTGCTCCACCATCCATGGAGCTCCCTTGGTGCCATCCATGCCTCTCCCATGTGGTGTCCAGGCTCAAACCCAGTATTTTACATGTGCTGCGATGTGTACTTTAGTGGGTGGGTTATCTCCCAGTCCCCATGTATTTACTTATCAAAGTACCTACTCTGAAGAACAGAGTCAGCTGTGAGGGAGGGAGGCACTTCCTGCCTTGCCCTCAAGGATCACCGACATAAGAAGAAGCAGGAATTCTGGCTTCTAGGGGAGACAGCACCACTCACTCCCGTCTGGAATGTTGTTGATGGTTTGCAGACACAAGAGATCTCCAAAGGAGCCTTCCATTTCCTTCTGCCAGTCTAGAAAGTGTTATTCTAACAGTAGCCACCAGATGGCAGAAAAACCCTTCTTTCTGGTTCTTAGTCCATGCCCCCCTTCTCCAGCCCTGTCTTTTAAGTTCTTTTAGGGTGATCTTTTTCCTTGAACAAACATTGAGCAGTTGCCAAGGACAGGCTATATGACAGCTGTGAATATGCAGAGGTCAATAAATCAGTTCAGTCACCTCTGTCCTGAGATTATTTTAAGAGGAGAGGGGGTGGGGAGAATGCCTTGGCCTTATGGTTATACCCAACATTGAACCTGCGACCCCTCAGCCTCAGGCATGAACTCTGGTGTGTTACTGTTTACATAATCTTCCTCCATCCTCCCAGTATGGCAAAGAGAAACACTCCTTACCCACCCTACAGACTCCAGGTCACCCTCAAAGGTTTCTCAGAGCCATGCTCTGTGCTAGACAAGTCACCTCTTGTAATTCCCTCCTTTTTTTGAAGGTGATGATGTTAGTGGAAATGTCACCTTCCTGGCACTTGAGGTGCAAACCTCCCCTGAGAAGAGTTACAATAAGGACACCAGTTTCAGGAACTTCTGACTTCCTAAGGTCACATTCAAATGCCAGCTAGGTTTGCTGCTTCTGGAAAACCTGGGCCAAGTTTTAATTTTTTTGGTTTTTGTTTTACCTCTGAACTTCAATTTCCTAGTCTATTAAATTTGTATAAATTAAAGGATTTAATGAGATAAGACATAGTTATGTATCAAGTTTTCATAAATCATCATAATTTTGATCTGGGTTTCCTTTTTTCTGAGAGAGAGAGAGAGAGAGAGAGGAGATTACAGCACTGATATGAGAGAGAGTAAAAGAGAGAAAGATATTACATCACTGATACCTCTTTTAGTGCTATGGGGGTCAGGCTCAAGCCTGGATCATTTGCATGGAAAAGCAGCCCACTAGCCATGTTGGCTGTC
This sequence comes from Erinaceus europaeus, assembly GCF_950295315.1. Classification (NCBI taxonomy): domain Eukaryota; kingdom Metazoa; phylum Chordata; class Mammalia; order Eulipotyphla; family Erinaceidae; genus Erinaceus; species Erinaceus europaeus. Next base: position 67,094,911 of record NC_080172.1, on the reverse strand, counting down.
TTGCCCACCCTAAGTTTTTTCAGATCTAGTTGTAAATATTTTATTTATGGGGTGCACAAGAGCACTGCTCCACTCTGACTTATGGTGGTTCTGGGGGTTGAATCTAGGACCTCAGAGACTCAAGCATGAAAGTACTCCCCAACTCCATGATAGTCTTTTAGTCTTTGCATAACCATTATGTTCTCTCTCCAGCTCAGTTTCCCTGAATCTTAATGTCATCAATATTTTTTATTACATCTCATGGTTTTGTGGGTAGGAATTCAATTGGGCCTCATTTGAGTCATTCATAAGATTTACACCATGAGGGGGTCAGGCAGTAGTGCAGAGGGTTAAGCGCACATGGCACAAAGCGCAAGGACAGGCGTAAGGATCCGGGTTTGAGCACCTGGCTCCCCCCCTGCAGGGGGGTTGCTTCACGGGTGGTGAAGCAGGTTTGCAGGTGTCTTTCTCTCCCCCTCTCTGTCTCCCCTCCTCTCTCAATTTGTCTCTGTCCTATCCAACAACAATAGCAGTGACAACAATAATAATGACAACAACAAGGGTAACAAGAAAGGCAACAAAATGGAAAAAGTGGCTTCCAGGAGCAGTGGATTCATAGTGCAGGCACGCAGCTGGAGACAAAAAACAAAATATAAAAAAAATATTTATACCATGAAAATTAGGAGGTGATTTGCTTCACGGGAGCAGTAACCAGAGCATGAGCTGATTATCTAATCCAATTAGAACAGGGAAACTGAGGTCCAGAGATGGGAGAAAAACAAACAAAACCCCCCCCCATAACCAAGCAGAGGAAAGTGGGACCATAGCCTGGGCTTCTCAGTGCCCATCTTTCAGTACAGGGAGGAAGCCCCCACCCCCCACCCCCAGAACACACACCATTATCTCAATTCATTCATTCCTGGCATCAAGCCTGACTCAGCTATTCTTGTGCTTAGGATTGTGCTGATCCCCAGGAACACACAGAGAAAGAGCAGGCAGGGGTGGCTAGAATCTGATTTAAGACATCCTGGTGCCATGCACCTGCTTATATAGCCTCAGCTGGGGAGAGACCCAGGAGGCAGGGAGAAAACTGAGTCTGCCACTTAGCAACAGACCACACCTGTCATTCCTCTATGCCAGCCCTGGTGCCAGCCTTGGAGCAGAAAGACTGTGGAGATGGACCCTGGGCCTCTCCGGTCTCCCTAGGGCTGACCTGAGCAGGGAGGGCTCTCTGGCTCTACGAGTACCCAAGAGAAAGAGGAACGGGGCTTCCCTCTGCAGGAACTGCTCCTTCTTTGCCCAGGACACTGCTGAAAGGGCCAGGCCCATTAGGATTAGGACTAATTAACCACTCTAATGGAATGAACCATTTCAACTGGAATTTAGCCTGACTAGAAGGACTCTGCACTTTTCTAGATGGAGGAGTGCTGAATGCCAAGGAGCCCTGCCAGCTGGGCCCTGAGTTAACGTGTGTGTGTGTGTGTGTGTGTGTGTGTGTGTGTGTGTGTGTGTGTGTGTGTGTGTGTGTTGTATTCTTTGTCCTCAGGATGGGTCTCCATTTCAGTAAGGAGGACTTTGAGGGTTCACTCAATGGACCCTGGTCTTGTAACCCCTACAAATTATCACAGCAGACCAGGCCTGCCTCCAGGAGAGGAAAGGCACCATCACCCTCGCCACATGTGGTCATGACAGACACAGCAATTCAATTAAGTGGCTGAGGAACATGGCAGGCTAGGAAAGGCTGCTGGGCCTGAGGGAGCGAGTCCTATCTGATAGGAGCTGTAGCATCCAAAGTGGGCACCAATGGATAGGACCTATCTTGGTAGCCAAGGAGTCCACTCCTACACCTGGAGTCCCTCAAAACAAGTAGATTCCATCTGTCTAGATGGAGACTGGGTGAGGCCTGCCATCCCAAAGTAGCTGAGTCCCTAACCAAGTCACCAATATGGGAAGGAGCCGTGATGTATGGCTCCATGTTTCTAACTAGTGTAATCAGCAATCAGAGGGCAAACGCCCTGATCAAGGAATTCTAGAAGGGCTACAGGGTGCTTGGAATACACCCCCCCCTTGTGTTACTTTTACCATACCTTTCTCCCTAGCTAGAGGAACCCCCTGTAGTTGACTTTTTAATGTAAAAAAGTCTACTTCTCTGACCAATGTCTTTTCTTGGCATCCAGAAGAAAGTCAGGTGTCCAGGAGAGTAAAGTGGAGAAACAGTTATGAGGGGGGAGGGGAAAGAAGCTTACAAAATTAAGATTTCCCAACAGTGGCTGCTTGATGGTCTAGCTTAAGCCTGTCAGTGGTCAATATCTACGAGTTATGAATGAAGGAGAGGGAAAGAAGGCTCCTAGATGGGAGAGTTAGGCTAGGAGAGACACGGGGGGGGGGGGGGGTGTGCTGGAATTAAGCATGCTCAGAATTAACCCCATTCTCACCCAGTATCCTAGCATCCAGAGAGGAGGGATCAGACCTGGAGCAGGGCCTCCTTGTACCACCAGGGGGCAGCATACACCCATGCACAGTGGGTTGTCACATTGCAGGCTGGGCTGGGGACTCTCTTCCCCCTCATTCTGAGCTTGGAAGAAATAGTATGACCTCATCATACAGAAACAACAGAATAAGCTCTGTGATGCCAGTCACATCACACTGATTCCCCTCAGAAACGTTCAGAAAGCCCCACTAACAGGTTAGCTCAGAGCTCTAGGACAAACCCTTCAGCAGGTAGCAGACCTTCTTGGGGCTGAGGCTGAGCTCCACTCTCCAGGAGCTGGTCATTGTTCTGAGGCATCATCGTGCCTCCCTGAGCTGGGCCCTCAGCTTTTTTGGATTTTCCTCATCTCCACTCCAGCTTTCTGATATCCTTTCTGGTGTCTCTCTCTCTCTCTCTTTCTCTCTCTCTCTCTCTCTATATATATATATATATAATTCATTCATTTACTGTGTGAGAGAGAGAGAGACAGACCACTTCTCAGCTCTGGTACAAGCTAAGGAATGTCCCCAAACCTGTGACCCCTGAGACCTTAGAGATGCAAGTTGGTGTTCTAACAGGCTGAGTTCTCTCTACCCTTTAGCCTTCTCTATCCTTGGCGGTTTTCTCTTTCCATCTCCCCAAGAGCCCGTCACCACTTATAAACACTGCAGAACGGAAGTACCCGAAGCAGAGATTACTGGTGTGTGTGTGTGTGTGTGTGTGTGTGTGTGTGTGTGTGTGTGTGTGTGTGTGTACAGGGAAGACTATACACTGATCTCCTGTGCCTGGAACAGCTTTTAGCACAAAGTCAATACTCAGGAAATATTTGATGAATGAATAAATGATTCAGATATGGGATGCTGTGATAGCTTATCCCCCTGCCCCATCCTGCTTCCATCAACTTGGTTCTCCTTCTCAGGATGAGTTCAGCCAACTGGAAGAATGTTAAATGGGAGAAGAGGCCCCAATAGACTTTGCCAGGACCCAACCCAGAAGAGACTACCACACAATTCATTAGTCAATCCTTTCATTTTTGTTGCAGCTCTTTTCGCCTCACTCAGCTTCCGGCTTTTCTCTTCCCAGTCACATTTGAGATATTCCTTTCTTCTCCTTCTCCTCCTCCTCCTCCTCCTCCTTCTTTTTCTTCCTCCTCCTCCACTGCCTCCTCTTCCTTCTCTTCTTCACTTTTGATCTGCAGCAAACTCAAAGCCAGCTAAATCCTGAAGTACAGACAATAGCTCCAAAGGATGTGGGGACTAGACATAAGAGATTCCTCTTCTTCGTCTGCCTATTCTAACAGATCATCAAAGATTGTCACTATTTTGCACTTCTGACCTCTGATGGTGAGCCTTTGGCCTATAAGATTTCCACGCACTTGCACTGCATCTCAGCCTTTCCTCCCAGCACACCAGGCTCTTGTGCGACTTCTCCCAGTATAACTCGATACTGCCCCATCAGGAAGCTGGCAGTGCACAAGTGTGCAGGGCAGCTGTATCTGTCACCCTGCATGTCTGCCTTCAGCGCCCTGATGAATATGGAGGCTGCTGGAAGCTGTAATATATATATAGATATTTATTTATATTTATATACATACATATACACACATATGTGGAGAGAGGTATTAATTTAAAGATGTGGAAGAGGCTCAGGTTTTAAAAAACAAAAACGACTCAACTGGAAATGACTCTTGGGCTGGGGCCAGTGAAGCCCGGCTGGTGTTGGGCAAGGCAGTTTCTCAGCCTTGGAGCAAACAGGTTCTCAGAAGCAGGCACAGTGGGAACTTTCAAGATGAAAAGGCAGTGCAGGGTCAGAGAGGGGGAGATATGACATAAAAAGGGCAAAATGAAACCAGGGCAGAACCAGATAGGGGTCCCGAGGCAGGAGGACAGGACAGGACTGTTCATCCATGTGCCCCCAGAGAAGGATGAACCAAAGCCTAAACCTAACGGCGTCTGAGGGCCACCCACTGTAGGCCCATCAGGTCGCCAGTTCCCTGCCACAGGACGCGGAGCCGCTTGTCTGTCCAAGGCCACAGCGGGAGTTTGGTGACTGAGAGTCAGACGGTGGCATGTTGGGCGCAGGATGGGGGGGGGGGAGTATTCTGGAGGCCCCAACACCTTGTCTGGGGCAGGAGGCGGAGCCTCTCTCCACTCTCCGTCTTTCCGGGCCTCAAGTCCGCCGCAATGAAAACGCAGCGAAGCGACCAGCTTGGCGGGGAGGGCGCCGCAGAAACAGTCAGAAGGGGGGTGGGTGGAGGTGAGAGGTTTGGGGTCCTGAGCGCTACCGAGTCACGGCTGCAGTGGGAGGAGCTGCGGGTGGAAGAGAGGCGGGGCGCCGGGCCGAGGGGGGCGGAAGGGGATAGCGGCGGAGGCGCGCAGGGGCGGCGCGCCGGACTGGGCGCTGGCGACCCGGGGTGACGTGCCTCGGTGGTCTCAGCTCAGCGGAGGAAGGCAGAGCTGGGACGCCGGGACCCCGCAGCCGCCCCGCCCACCCCGCCCCGCCGAGGGCGCGCCCGCTTGAGGCGGGGCCGAGAGGAAAAGGCGCCAGGGGAGAACCGCGTCCGCAGCTATCGCCGCAGAGAGCGAGACCGAGAGCCCCAGCCCTCCCGCACCAGAGCGCCCCCACCCACAGGCGATCTCCCGCCCGCCCCCCAGCCGCGCGCTAGGGCCAGCACCCCGCCCGGAGATGGGCAGACGTGTGGATGGCGTGGTTCCCAGCGCTGCCAGGTCGCAGGAGCCCGGCGCCGGGGCGCTGCGCTGAGCTTCCCTCCCGGTTCAGCTGCGGAAGCCCGCAGGTGTCCTTGGCCGCCCGGCCGCCGCCAGCCAGGCTCGTCCGCCAGTGCCCGGCGCCCCGCGCCCCCCGGCGGCCCCGCCCCCGGCTCGGCGCCGCACAGGACGCCCCGTCTGAGCCCCCCCGCCCCGGCACGGCCCCCGCAGCGCAGCGCCCAGCTCAGCGCCGCACCCCCCCGCCGCCGAGCGGCGGACGCAGGACCGAAGCCTCGCTGCTGCGGGCTCGCTTGTTTTCCTGCCGCCGCCTCGCCCTGCGCAGCGCGGCTCAGCCCCGCCCGCTTCCCGAGCCCGGCGCCGGGATTATGAATGGGGGGAAAAGGTCACATGCCGCCGCCGCCTCGTGTTGACCGCACGCAGCCCGGGCCCACGGAGCTCCAGCTGCGGTGAGAGTGCCGGCCGGGCCCCGCAGCCGCTCGCTCGGAGGGAGGACTTGTTGCTGTGCGCCGCCACCGCCGCCGCCACCGCGGGGAAGCCGGCAGCTCCCGGGACTCGGCGCGGTCTGGGAGCCGGGGAGCGCGCGCACGTCCCAAGCCCCTGCTGCGCCCGGACCGTGCGCTCCCTCTCCTTTCGGGGGTGCAGGGGGGCGTGTACCGGGCCCCCAGCGCCTCAGTGTCCAGTCCCAGCCGGGGAGCGTGTGCGTGCGCACCTTTGCCTTCCCGGGCCCCTCGCCTTCCCCCAGCCGCCGCTTCCTCCCCGGCACTGCCTGCTCAAACCCCAACCACCTGTGCACCGGAGAAACCCAACTCCTCCCGCTCGGCGCCCCGCGGGGGGAGGCAGGGGCAGGGCCAAGCCGCAGAGGGGGCCGCCGCCGCCGCCGCCGCCGCCTCCTGCCTCCCGCTCGTCTCCTCCCCTCCCCCGTCTGACGCTGCCTCCTTGGGAAGGGTGTTTGGAGGGCAGCGGCCGCCCCAAGCCGAAGCCCCGCAGCGCTTCTTATGATCAGCTCGGTGTGTGTCTCCTCCTACCGCGGGCGCAAGTCGGGGAACAAGCCTCCGTCCAAAACATGTCTGAAGGAGGAGATGGCCAAGGGCGAGGCGTCGGAGAAGATAATCATCAACGTGGGCGGCACGCGACATGAGACCTACCGCAGCACCCTGCGCACCCTGCCGGGCACCCGCCTCGCCTGGCTGGCGGATCCCGACGGCGGGGGCCGCCCGGAGTCCGATGGCGGCGGCGCGGGCAGTAGCGGCAGCAGCGGTGGCGGCGGCGGCGGCGGGAGCTGCGAGTTCTTCTTCGACCGGCACCCGGGCGTCTTCTCCTACGTGCTCAACTACTACCGCACCGGCAAGCTGCACTGCCCCGCCGACGTGTGCGGGCCGCTCTTCGAAGAGGAGCTCACCTTCTGGGGCATTGACGAGACCGACGTGGAGCCCTGCTGCTGGATGACCTACCGGCAGCACCGCGACGCCGAGGAGGCGCTCGACATCTTCGAGAGCCCGGACGGGGGCAGCGGGGGCGCGGGGCCGGGAGACGAGGCTGGCGACGATGAGCGGGAGCTGGCCCTGCAGCGGCTGGGCCCCCACGAGGGAAGCGGGGGCCCCGGCGCGGGATCGGGGAACTGCCGCGGCTGGCAGCCCCGCATGTGGGCGCTCTTCGAGGACCCCTACTCCTCCCGGGCGGCCAGGGTGAGTGACAGGAGTGCGGGTCTCTGCCGGGGTCTGCCGGGGGGGGGGCAGTAGTGGGCCCAGTGGGTAGATGGGACACACTGACTCGCCATACTGGTGCCACCCTTCTCACTTCTCGGTGTGCACAGGCCTTCAGAGGAATCACACACACCCCCATCTCCGTAGCTCCTTTCATGCGGATTGCACACACTTGACTTACTACTTGGCCTTAATCCCAGCTGCCAGCTTTGTGGCATCCCCTCCCAGAAGTGGGGAGCTCTTAGCCGACCTCTTCCACCTGCTTCTCCACAAGCTGCCTTTCTTCCTCTGTGTATACCACTGTTCTTTATACACACAGTTTCACAGGGCAGAGTGCTGGAATCGGCCCTTGAGGGTGGAGCAGGCTGGCAGGGTATTGGGGAAGAAATCTCAGCACCTGCTCCACGGCTGTTTCCTTAAACTCATAGCATCTTGGTGTGCCAGCGACTCAGGCTTCATTCACTCTCCTCTCCAGTTTACAACAGACCAGGCTGGGACCCAGGCGTTTCTCCCTGTTGGGGAGAGGCCTTCCTTTCTGTGCAGGGGGGCTTGATCCAGGTCCTTTCTGGGTTGAGGGCACAGTTAGAGAGCCAAGGCCTGGTGCTTGGGCCCCACAGGCTCCCAGGCTGATGGCCAACTCCTGACTGCCCAGGGATGATCCTGAATTTGTTGCCACTTATTTTCTTCCTGCTGCAGCTCAAATTGACTTCCCAGAAAGCCTCAGTTTCGATTACTGTTTGAAGTGTGTGTGTGTAGCACTGCTTATTCAGTGGTCCTTTCCCACCACTCCTTCCTAGTGTCAGTTCAATTTCCCCAGCCCCATAAGTGGAAGGGATGTGCAGTGGGGGAGATGGGCTTGGGCAGCTAGAAACAAACAGTAAATCTCTGCAGGAGAGCTGTAGAGTCTATATGAAAGGGACCCCTGGGGATCTTGTAGCAGGCCGCCTGGAACCTTGCTGGGACCTTCAGGAAACAGGAAGGAGCAGTGATGTGTTGGGTCTGGAAACTGGTTATACCTCTGGCACCCATGTCATCACATTAATGAGTCTCTGGGCCATATCTCTTTCCTCCTGCGCTGAGCCTCATCATGGAAGGAAAAGTTTCACCCAGGGGAGGCTAGAGGTCTGAGAAATAGAGCTGCAAGGAGGGGCCAGCACAACATAAATGCCAGCCCATGCAGGTACACCTGCTGCTTAGAAGAGGAGACTGGAGTAGAAGTCTTGGTAGCTTGGTGGCTGTGACATGCCAGGCTGGGATGCAGGTGTCCCGAGGCAGCCACTGGAAGGCAGGAAGCTCTCTCTAACTGACTGAAAGCCAGGTTTGGGTCAGCTGCCAGTTCTTTTCCTGCATCTCTTGAGACCAGCTCAGAGGGTGAAAGGCTGACCTGGGTCTCCATGAGCTCCAAGGTCTCTTCATACAGTTCTTAATGAGGTAGGGCCAACAGTGGGCTGTGTGCATGGGGAGAGAGACAGGTTCAGGTGGCACAGGTTCTCAGAGTTGAGGGAGGGGAGAGAGTTAGGTTCAGTTTGATAGAGATGGGGAGAAGGGGTGGGCCAGGGAGGCAGGAATGAAATGAGATGGCATGGGGACCTAGGTTCAGAATCAGCCTTCTGGGGTCTCTGGGGACTTTTCTTTCTTTCCTAGTTTTTTTGTTCTTTTTTTTTTTTTTTTAAGGATTTTTATTTACTTGATAAAGAGATAGAAGGGGAGAGAGAAAGATACCTAGATATCATTCTGGTACTTGCACTGCTGGAGATTAAACTCAGGATCTCATGCTTTAGGGTCCAGCACTTTATCCACTGCATCACCTGCCAGACCAGTTTTAAAGCTAGAAGCAGAGAAGGAGACCCCAGCATGAAGGCTTCCTGCAATGTGGTGGGGGCTGGGATAGTGTACATGGCAAAGCAGGGCACTATCTATGTGAGCTATTCCACTGGCCCTCTGGAGACTTCTCACCTGCTCAGCTCCTCCCTTCCTCCCCTCTCCCCCACTCCTGAATTACAAGAGGCTATACCATCCTTGAGTTCATTTTCTCTTCACCTCACTGCTGTAGCCCAGCCAGAGGACTCTGAGGAAGCTTAGGACCTGACCGGTTCCTTGAAATCCTGTCTTGGCTGCCTTGTCCTTTTGACCCAAGAGCACATGATGCCAGTTGCGGTGGGGAATTGGATCCTGCAGGTTTCTTCTTCCCTCTAAAGAGGTTAGAATGAGAAAGACAGGTTCCAGAGGCATACATGACTCGTTGTCAGAGGCATGCTGTGAATCACACAACCAGCAAGGCTTTCCTGGTCTTCAGCCATCAGGTTGTGGGTAGTGATGTGAACAGCTGGGTGGGGCTCTGATGGCAGAAGATAGCTGGTCTCCTGATAAGGAACACAGCTGTCCCTGGTGCATACCAGTAAGACAACATCCCTGCCATAAACTCATCACAACTAAAGTAGATCAAGCACTTCTTGAAGGCACTTTGCTGTGTGCTTGGTGTGAGGCTTTCATGCTGCCCACTGTGACAGGCAGTAATAAGCTGTTACATTGAAACCCCCTTCTGAATTAGATTTTAAATTTCTTCAGTTTCTCCCTTTTAGTTTTAGGGTTTAAGTGTTAAGTTCTTTTTCTTTTTTCAAAGTTAAGTTGTTTGCTGAGGGAGATGGAAAATTCCTTGCCCTTTCCCCCTTAAATAAACAGGACCTAACCAGTGAAGGCCACCCATTGTTTTGTAAGTTGTTCGAAGGACCCTGAATGGGGACAAGCCTTATCAGGACCTTTGCACAGAGTTTGTGGCATGCTGTTTACCAGATGGGTGGTCATAGCTGATGGTGGGGGGATGTGGTGACCCTACCTGGCTAGATTCTGTTGGTTGTGTGATCTTACTATATTTGAAACTAGCCCACGCTTTGCTTTGAATGGATCATGCTTTTGTTAAGTTTGAAATGATTGGATTTTGTGTTTGCTATAGCCTGTTATTGGATGTAGGTTGATAAGGTGATGTGTTCCCCCTCCCTGAGTGTAGTCTGAATTCCTATAAATTGTGTGGTTTGAGCCCTGTTCGGGGTCGAGCTTGGTAGACTAACACCAGTCACCATCTTGGCCCGGATTGCAATTCGTCAATAAAACATCTTTGCTTCCTTTCAGTGCATGGTGGTTTGATTTATGCTCGCTAACACCCACGACCCTCTGGGCCTTATTCCTATTTACTGTGACTGAGGCTGCAACAGGGCCAGCCACTTGTATGAGCCACATAGCCAGACAGAGGTGGGCTGTGACACCAAACCAGGGCTTGCAGCCCCCACACCCTCATTCTTCCTCCTACAACCTGTTCTTTTCACCCAGTCAGGCTGCTTTGAGATAGGGATGTGGCTGCCACCTTGGGGACTTGGGGGCTCTGGCTACAAAGGTGACTGAGGTTCCTGTTTCTGGCAGATGATATTCAGAAACCTCAGGCAGGTGGGGACCTCAGAATAGACTCATGCTTGGTTACCCCTCCGGGCTTCTGGGTCTTAGGTGCAGTGCCTTCTCTGACCCTTCATTCACCCCAGGCCACTGACACTGTCCTTTCCTGCAGCTCTGACCCTTGTGTCTATATGCAGAGTTTCCTCACTCCTGGGGAGCTTCTCCCTGGTGGTAGAGTGTGGGGGTGTGTGGGTAATTGTCTGCTCAGCCCTGGGACAGGTCGCTTGGTGACTTTACAATAGGAGCCAAAGAGACATGAAGGAAACGTGAGCTGAGCTGATCATAGGAGCTTGTTGTCTAGCTACAGGCCTGGCCTAAGGACCCGGTCCCCTTCAGGCAGGCCCTCAGGCCAGTGACTCACCCCTGCTCCTTCCACTATGGGGGGGGGGGGTGGTCAGGTTTCTGTGGCTTGACCTAGGAGCTAGCTGTTACTGTCCTCACTTGCCTGCTGGACCTCGTCTTGGGCAGAATGAAGGCTTGGTAATGGGCTGGCTGGCTTCTCAGTCTGAGTGGGCTGATCAAGGTCCGGAACTATAGAATCAGGTTGTCTTGCTTTTCTTGTTCTTTCTTTTCTACCAGGGTCATTGCTAGAGCTTCTCACCTACACAATTCCTCCAATTTTGGTAGGTTCTTTACTTGTTTCCTTTTAGTTTGCAGGTGAAACAGACAGAACGAGAGCATCACTATGGCATGGCTTCACCACTTGTGAAGCTTTCCCTCTGTAGGGGTTCTTATGTGGTAGCCAGGGGGTCAAAACTGGGTGAAGTGAGTACTCTACCAGATGAACCATCTCCCCGTTACCATCTCCCTTCTTTTCCAAGAGCAGAGAGGAGGCCTAACGAAAGGGACGCTAGCATACTCCCTTTCCTCTCCCCTATTCTCTAGAGGTCCCAAAGGCTGGACTGGCTTGAGCTCTGCTGTTAGCCTCACTAAGGGTGCTGGTCCTTCTCCCTTGGCTATATCTGTCTTTGGACTGAGTCTTTCACCAGTGGTCGAACCCTTCTTAATAGAAGAGGTGACCCATGGTCCCTGCTACCCCAGGAACACCACTGGAGCTTTTCCACTGATGGAACAGCCACTCTGTGCCAGGTGCTGTCACCTGTACTTTCTGCTAAGTCTCATCTGGATCTGGCCAGTGCTGGGAAAGGACTGTTAAGCTCAGTTTACAGAGAAGGAAACAGACCCAGAGGGATTTGTTCAAGGTCACCCTAACTGCTGGCAGAACTAGGATCTGAAGCGGATCTCAGAAATCTAAGCCTACACAGTAACACCTATAGTGCCTGCCCAGAGAGACTTTCTGCCTTCAGGATGCCTCTGTTCCCAGTCCTCCACTTCTCTCAATGAGATCCCTAGATATGCCCATGTTGAGCTCACACACCTCTTTTCTTGCTGTTGGACTCTCTCTAGGCAAGGAGAATGGAGGTTTGGCTAGGAGGGGGAACCAGGTTTCTCCTTTCCCCAGTGTGTTGAGGGAAGCAGGGCAGAGGTCATTCCCCCTTACCCATCTGAACATGCCACCCCACCCCCATGCACCCCCATTTTCCTGGTGCCAGCCAGTTGTAGGGTATGTTAGGTTTTGGGGTGGGAGTCTGGTGCCCTCTGAGCCAGGGAGAAGCAGGAACCTGGGCCCCAGAGGCTAGATGCCCTGGCTCTCCTCATCTCCCCAGAAGGGTAGCACCAGTAAGCCCAGGGCAACCTCTCCCCAGGAGCAGGAGGAATGTCAGGACCCTGGCTTGCCCAGCCCTGCCCTGAGGCAGCCTTCCAGCCTCCTCCTGGCTTTGCTGCGTTTGCCTCTGAACATCTTGTCTCTGCATGATGAGGTGTTTTTATTTGTTGCTGCGTTTGGGGCGGAGTGTAAGGTGGGGGAGGGGATAAAGTAAAATGGGCTGTATTGGAGGGTTAGGAGAAAGAACTGGCAGGAAGTGGGTCAGGCAGCTGGGCCTTGAGATGGGGGTGCCCTGGGGGTAACTGAACCTGTCAGCCAGGTGCTGGGCACCAGGACACTTCTGCCACTGTGCCTGGGCACAGCCAGCCTGCCATAACCTCTTGCTCAGCTGCCTGCTTGGGATTTCTTTTTCAGAAAGAGCAATGATTGCCTGGCCCCTGGCAGCACCCCCTCCCAGGCAGTCGACTTAGTTTACCTTGGTGAGCCCCAGAATCTGAGCTTTGCCTTTGTTCCCTCCAGGTCTGTTTCATGGACCTGATCTCTCCTTGTGGTAGGCTCTCCAGGATCAGGAGAGGGATTGGCCATTCACATAGGCACCTGTCACACAGAAAATACTTATTGAGCACTTTACTATATGTTAGACATCACACCAGGCCCTGGGGGGGGGGGAAAGATGAATCAGATATTATTGTTCATCTGGAAAAGAGTCAGGTCAGGTGGTAGAGATATAATACACAATATAAAAATAATAACATAAGCTACATCATAAGAGGTGCCACCGTGGTCTTTATTTACTCAGTTTGTAACACAGAAATTGTGGGAGGTGTGTGTGTGTGTGTGTGTGTGTGTGTGAGAGAGAGAGAGAGAGAGAGAGAGAGACCTCTGCAGTACTGCTTTACTGCTTGTGAAGCTTCCCACTTGCAGGTGGAGACCCCACACATAGTGTGCTCTACCTGGTGTGCCACTGGCTGACCAACACCACGATTGTCTTTAAAAAGTGAGCTTCACTAGGAAGTAAGCTCAGGCAGCTCCATTCAATGATTTTCAGAAGGATGCTGGTTTTTAGTAGACATATAGGTAAATAAAGTTTCTCTGTGGGCAGCATTAGGAAAATGGAATTTCCTGGCTGGGGGCCAACCCATGCAGAGATGGGTAGGACTTGAATGTGTGAGAGCCAAGACATTTGGCTCTGAGACTGAGCCATTTGGGACTGAGCATGTGGCTCAGCTAATAGAGCAAAGGACTTGCATGATTGAGTATCTTGGTTCAATCCCTGATGGTGCTTCTGTCTCTTTGTCTTTCATGTGAAAAAAAAAAATAGACCTTGATTTTTTTTAAGTTGAGGGGGGAAATGAAGTTGCAAAGACAGCCTTCCCAGTAGATGTCTTCACATATTTGAGGTCCCAGGTTCAAGTTCCAATTTCACATGACACTAGGGGAAGCTTCATGGGTGGTAGATTTATTCTGTTCCTCCCCCCCCCATTAAAACAAACAAACAAAAAAAAAAAAAACAACAGTGAGGAAGTCAGCCTGAGAACAACAGAATTGGGCACAAACCCCAAAACTAGAAATAAATAGAGAAGGACAGAAAGAAAGAAGTACATCAGGTTAAAGATTAAGTTCCTGGCTATTAATCTGGATTGGTTAAGTGTCTTCTGGGACTAAGACTTACTGGTTCTGGGCAGCCCAGCAGCCCTAAGAGACCACAAATGCTGACATGATAGCAAGTGGGCATAGGTAGGGGCCAACTCTGGACTCTTGCACCAGAGGCTTCTGGCTCAGGATGTGAGGGCTGGGGGCCTGTTTCTCTTTTTTGAGGTGCTGGAAGGAGAGAGGGAAAAGGGATTCCTGGGCTAGGACAAAGGCCTCCACAAGTAAGAGACAAGTCAGTGATGTTTGTCTGGTGGACACCCTCTCCTTGTCTGACTCTTAGTCCCTGGGACCACCTGTTCTCTTCCTAGTACTGCCAGGCACTAAGCTCTGACTTTCACTCATCCCATCTCCACTGACTGTCCTCCTTTGCAAGTGTTCTCTGCTTTTTTCTCAGATTCCCCTTCTCTTACATGCCATCCTTAACATAGGTTTTTGGGCCTGAGTCTTCTTATGTTTATCTGTCCACCTTGGATCTTCCTCCTCTGCTCCCTTCCTTGGCCCCTGCTGATTGTGTTCAATCTCCAGTGACTGGTGTCTGTCACCTCTCTGCTCACCCACCCCTAACCCAGCCAGTGTCAGATTCCCCAGATATTCTAGGCTCTGTGCTGAGTTCCCCAGATACCATTTCTTACAGTTCTCAAAACAGCTCTATGACTTAGGTACAACTCTCATCCCTAAGCACACCACACATGCTGTGGCCTCAGGGCCTTTGCTCTGCCCGTTTCCTCTCTCACAATGGGGATCTTCATACAGTTCACTCCCTCACACCTGCAGGTTTTTGTTTGAATATCCTCTTGGCCTTGAGGTCTTATCCAACCACCATCTTCTAAATAGGTTCCCCATACCCTGATACCTGACACCCCTGATACTCCTCACCCATTTTTCTCCTTATTTTCCTCCTTAAAACATATAATTTCCCTCCCCTAGAATGAAAGGTCTAAGGAACAGGAGTATTTGTGTTGGTCTTGTTTCCTGATGTTCTCAAGTACCCAGAATGGTGCCTGCCTGACATATGGTAAGTACTCACTTTTCTGTTCTGTAAACATAGATCCTGAGATTCAGAGAGATCAAGCGACTTGCTCAAGATTCCCAGGGCAGGAAGGAGGCTCAGGTCCAGAAGTGTGTGACTCCCGCCCCCAAGGATAGTTCTAAGATGAGGTTGGTGTAGGAGGCCAGTCACACACAACATGATGCAGACAGAGGAGGTCCACAACAGGACCCTGCCAGACAGCAGTGAGGGGGCCTGAGGCGAGGGCAGAAGGCTGGAAGGAACGCTGAGTCCTGCACATGGGCCCTGCCTCCTCCCAGCAGGCAGGATGGGAACCACTGTGGCAAGCCAGTGCCTGTAGCTCCCACCAGGCACTTTGGGCTTCCAGCAGAGCTCATACCCTGTGCCTTCATATAGGGGGAGGAACTGACAGCTTCAGCCCTGGGGATCAGGCCTGCCTCTTTCAGGGCCTCAGTTTCCTCATAAGTCAAGCAGCAGGTGTTGAACTATATAACTTTTGGAGTCTCTTTCTCCTCTGAAAAGCAAGAATATTTTTCTCTCAATACAGCTCCCCTCACAGAGCTGCACAGGTCCATGGGGGCCCCCATCTTGTTCACTGAGCATTTACTTGCCATGTGGGAGCTCATTTCATCCTGCAGTGAAGCTACTGGGAGTACCAAGACTTTTCCAGTTTGTGGCAAGGAAATGAGTTATCTGAGGGGAAGGGGATAAGAAGAGCCCAGGTGCTGAGTGTGACCTAGGAGCTTTTCAAGTCTCCTCTGCCCTGAGTCCCAGCTCCCCTAAGGCTCATGGGCAGGTGGCTTGGACATGCTGTGCCAGACAGGCTTATGGGCCTGTGGGAGCTGAGCAGTAGTCTGGCACTTGTGGCTTTGATCTCTAACTGGGGTTCCAGGGGGCTGCTGTTACTGCTGCCACCGTGTGTGTGTGTGTGTGTGTGTGTGTGTGTACACGCACACACGTGCTCCAGAAGGTCCTCTGATCAAGAGGGTTCTGAGAGAAAAAGCACCATCACTGCCCTCAGAGAAGAAGATCTGGGTAAAGGCACTGGTTTCAGAGCTGGGAAAACAGCTTAATAGTTATACAAAGATATTCTTTTTTTTTTAATTGTTGTAGTTATTATTGTATTGATGTCGTCATTGTTAGATAAGACAGAGAGAAATGGAGAGAGGAGGGGAAGACAGAGAGGAGGAGAAAGACACTTGCAGACCTGCTTCACCGCCTGTGAAGCGACTCCCCTGCAGGTGGGGAGCCGGGGGCTCAAACCGGGATCTTCATGCTGGTCGGTGCACTTTGTGCCATGTGCACTTAACCTGCTGCACTACCGCCCGACTTCCCCAAAGCTACTCTTAAGCCTGAGGCTCTAAGATCACAGGTTCAATATCCAGCACCACCATCAGTTAGAGCTGAGCACTGTTCTGGTGTCTCTCTCTCCTTCTTTGCACCCCCTTTCTCCCTTCTTCTTCTAGCGTTTGCCCTTCTTCCGTAGCCAGTCAACAGCGTCAGGTTGAGCCTGATGTAAAGTTTCAAGACCTCCTTTGAATCTGGAGAAGTGGCAGTCATTGACTATGTGGGTCATAGTCTGTCTGTAGCCGCAGGGGCAGTTCGGGTCGTCTCTGGCTCCCCAGTGATGGAACATAGCGGCTCACCGGCCATGGCCTGTTCGATAGCGATTGAGGAGGGCCCAATCATAACGTGCTAGGTCAAAGCCGGGTTGACGCTTGCAGGGGTCTGTTATGAGGTGTTTGTTCTCCCTATATCTTGCTCACTCATTGAAATAAACTATTTTTTTTTCAAAACGGCACCAGTTTTGAGCAGGGCCCCCACTAATAAAATTACTAGGTTTGGGGAATAACTGAGAGGGAGAAGGGAATGAGTTGGGCCTGGAAGGAGGACCTGTAATATTAGCACTCACCTGGGATGATGTGCCACAGCCCAGCCCTTGTGTCAGTCCTAGCTTGGTTTCAGGTATACCCATCTCCTTGGGGAATGACAGCTTCCTAGGGCCTTGCTGGCTTCTCCTGTCAACCCTGGAGAGGCTGCAGCAGAGCCTGAATCCCCGTTAAGGTTTCATCAGGAGGAGCAGGCTGTTCCATTTGTGTGGTTGGTGGGTCATGGCTCTGGGCTAAGGGTTGGGGACCTGGCCTCCATTTGCTCCTATTTGTACCTCTGTGGCCCCTTAAAAATGGGCATACATGAGTGACTGGGGAGATGACACAGTGATAGTACACAGGACTTGCAAATGAGAACTCCCAGGTTCAGTCCCCATTGTGACCAATGACCAAATCTGAGTAACATTCTGGTCAAAGAACGAAAGAAGCAAAAAAAAAAAGTGGGTCTATATGGTACTTACTAGTCCTTGTCTCTGTAGTGGTAGCATTGAGGAGAAGTAAATCGTTTGAACAATTCTGTGTTGAAAAAGGAAAAAGAGAAAGTGAAGGACCAGGAGGTGTTGTAGTGAGTAAAGCTTTGGATTCTAAAGCATGAGGTCCTTAGTTTGATCCCAAGCATCACATGTGCCAGAATGGTGCTCTCTCCCTCTCTATCTTGTGCTAATAAATAAATAAAGCATCTTTTAAAAATAAGTAAATACATTAATTAAAACAAAAGTGAGTGAACACAGTTGGAGTTGGAGGGGTGGCCTCCTAAACAAGAGGCTGGCCTGCACCTGCTGGGCCTTTTGCGGAATAAATGGAACCACACCCCATACCCCCTCTCTTTGACCCTACAGGCGAGATGGTAACTGCCCAGCCTCCTCCTCACCCCACTCCTTGCTCTAATCCTGCCCATTGGCAGCTCTTCCTGAACTTGTTTTTCCAAATCACTAATTAACTTCACGCAGGGCTCCCAGGTGGACCAACTCCCCTGGCTCTTTTCCTCAGAGACAGCATGCTCTTGGCAGAGCTGGAATTTGCTGTCCCTATCCCTTATTCCCCCAGTCCTCTCTGTTTCAGGAAGCAAGGTTCTCAAGGTCACCACCTCTCTGGTGGCCTGGGGGAATCTGCAGCCCTCTACCATTAGCTTAATGTCCCTGGTAGCCTGTCAGCTGTCACCTGTATCACTCATTTCTCAGGGGCAGAGAAAGAACTTGAAACTGATCTTGTGTGTGTGTGTGTGGGGGGGGGTTCAGGCAGTATTATCAAGTGAGTGAGAGTGTGTCTGTGGTCCCCTGCCATTCTTCTTTGCTGTGTTTGATCCATACTCAAATGTAAGTGAAACAGCCAGTTGTATGTGGCACCCACCCTAAGCTATAGATGTGTGTCCCTAAGATTGAAGTCGGCATTAGGAAGCTGGCTGGGAGCAGTCTTCATAGTTCAAGGAAGGGCCTGTGACTTGACCCCATGTGGGGGTTGGTAAAGATAGTGTGAGGTGAAGAAAAGGTACACTGTCTCAAGTTAGATAATGCTGAGTTTAAGTATGGTGTCTGTCCCTTCTATTTGTGTGACCTTAAGAGAGCGTATAACCTCTCTGATCCTCTGTACCTCCTTGACAAAATGGAATGAAAATGACCACCTCCCAGGGCTGCTGGGAAGACTGAAGACACTGTGTTGAGCATACAAGATGGTCAATGCATAATTATTCCCAAAGTTCACTCAGATTTGCGCCTGTTCCAGAGCCCTAGAAGTACTTGCTATGCCTTGTTCTGTTTCCCAACTGTTCCTCCCTTTCTCTGTCCATGGCTGTTTCACAGTACTAATACCAAGATGTATCCCCCCCCCCCTCCTGAACTGCAGCCTCTCAGAGAGAAAAATATCTCTTGAGGGTCACAGAAGGGAGATGGCACTGTGGCTAGATGGAAACCAGGCAGAAATGGAAGTGGGGCCACTCTCACTCCCTCTCCCGCCTTCTGAGGCTCAGTTCTCTACTCCAGTCCACCCACTGAACAGGATGGCAGCAGCTGGAGGCGGGTGTGGACCCCAGAATGGGTGCCCTGACAGTGGTGAATGGCACCACATGAGTAACAGATGAAGGCTCAGTAATTGGTGTTATTACACATGCACTTCATCTCCATTCATAATGATTGGAAACTTACACTCAGCCACTTCTCTGCCGAGTGCCGCTGTCATCCTGTTAGCCAAGATCCCCGCAGCTGTCTGCCTCTGCTGCTGCTGTCACCGTGCTCCCATCCCCATGGGTGCAGCTGATTTACCTTTGGAGCTCATTGCCCCAGAGATGTCCATTTTCAGGAAGGGGAGGTGAGGTCATTCTGGAAGACATCCCTCCCCCCCCTCTGCTGCCATGGAACTCCTTCCATCAACTGCTGCTCATCTGGGCAGGCAGCCGTATCACCTTGAGGGAGAGCACTGGGACCGGGGGCTGGAGGAGGTGAAGCCTGGCTGGAGTTAAGCAATCTCAGTTTCATATCCACCTGCACCTCTGCCTCAGGCATATCCCCTGTTGTGAGGGGTGTGTGTTGGGGGGGCGCATCTCATGAGTCAAATTGCCTGGAAGGTTTCTTAAAGCAGACGGCTGGGCCCTCCTCTGAAATTTTTCATTCAGTGAGTGAAAGGGAATGTGCATTCCCAGCTAGTTGCTTAGGTGATGCTGGTACTGCCAGTCCCTGTCTCACACTGCTTCTGGCCTAGTGGCTCCAGGTGTGGCCTGTGCGCAAGCAGCTTTACCTGAGACTCAGCTTGTTGGGAAGGTGGAAATGGCAGCTCTGGAGATGGCACAGTGAATAAAACGTTAGCTCCACAAGCAATAGGTCCTGAGTTCAACTCTTGGCATCATCAGATGTGCCAGAGTGATGTTCTGGTTCTCTCTTACTCACCTGCCCTCCTGAATCAGAACTGCAGAACTGCATTATAACAAGATTCCAAGATGATTCTTTTGCCAGAGAGTCATAGATGGTGTGTGTGTGTGTGGGGGGGGGGGGCATCATTGACATAGAAGCCTTAAAGCATAACTGGTTTACTGGTTGGAAGTGGGCAGAACTAAGCAATAGGCAGGGCTGACAACTCTAGTTTATTGGTTTATAGCCCAGACCAGCTTCTCAGGTGCCCAAGACAAAAGTAGGAAAGTACTGCCTTACAGTACTTGAACAGATGGTAACAACTCTGACAGCGCACTTAAACTTAAAAGGTGGGTGGAGGAGGGCCTGGGGAGACAGCATAATAGTTCCGCAAAATACTCTCAAGCCTGAGGCTCTGTGGTCCCAGGTTCAATCCTCAGTACCACCATAAGCGAGAGCTGGGATGTGGTCTGCTCTCTTGTGTATCTTTCTCTCTGCATTTCTCTCTTTCTCTTTGCATCTCTCTCTCTCTCATTAAATAAATATTAAGAAGGTGAGACATGGTGATGTGCCAGTAGAGCACATATTACCATGCAAGGACTTGGGTTCAAACCCCCAGTCCCCACCTGTGGAGCAGTTCTGCTGGTGTCTCTCTCTCTTTCTCTGTGTGTCTGTCTCTCCCTGTCTTCCCCTTTCAATTTATCTCTGCCTTATCAAATAAAAGAAAAAATAGCAGCCAGGAGTGGCTGGGGAGACAGCATAATGGTTATGCAAAAGACTTTCATGCCTGAGGCTCTGAGGTCCCAGGTTCAGTCCCCAGCCCAATCATAAACCAGAGCTGAGTAGTACTCTATCTCTCTTGCTCTCATTAAAGTGAAACAAAATATCTTTTAAAAAAATAGCATCCAGGCTCAATGGCTTTGCTGTGCAGGCATGAAGTCCAAGTGATAACTCTGGTAACTAAATAAATAGCTGTATTTATTAGTGAGGGTAAAAAGTGAACCAGAGCATCACTCTGGCAGAAGCTATGTCAGGGATTGAACTTGGGACCTCATGTCTAAGAGTCCAGACTTTGTCCACTGTACCATCTCCCTGAACTGCCTGGGTACTTTAGTTCTCCTTCAGGTCTCCTGGTGACTCACTGTGCTTCCACCCTCCACAAGCAGAGGTCCCTGCCCAGCCACTTCTGCTGACAGCTGCCTCCTGTCACCCTGCCTGCAGGTGGTGGCCTTCACCTCTCTCTTCTTCATCCTGGTTTCCATCACCACTTTCTGCCTGGAGACCCACGAGGCCTTCAACATTGACCGCAATGTGACGGAGGTGCACCGTGTGGGGAATGTGACCAGAGTGCGCTTAAGGCGCGAGGTGGAGACAGAGCCCATCCTGACCTACATCGAAGGTGTGTGCGTGATGTGGTTCACCCTGGAGTTCCTGGTCCGCATCGTGTGCTGCCCCGACACGCTGGACTTCGTGAAGAACCTGCTCAACATCATCGACTTCGTGGCCATTCTGCCCTTCTACCTGGAGGTGGGGCTGAGCGGGCTGTCATCCAAGGCAGCCCGCGATGTGCTGGGCTTCCTGCGTGTCGTGCGCTTTGTGCGCATCCTGCGCATCTTCAAGCTGACGCGTCATTTCGTGGGGCTGCGGGTGCTGGGCCACACCCTGCGCGCCAGCACCAACGAGTTCCTGCTGCTCATCATCTTCCTGGCCCTGGGCGTGCTCATCTTCGCCACCATGATCTACTACGCTGAGCGCATCGGCGCCCGGCCCTCCGACCCCCGGGGCAATGACCACACTGACTTCAAGAACATCCCCATCGGCTTCTGGTGGGCCGTGGTCACCATGACCACGTTGGGCTACGGGGACATGTGCCCCAAGACGTGGTCGGGCATGCTGGTGGGGGCGTTGTGTGCGCTGGCCGGTGTGCTCACCATCGCCATGCCTGTGCCCGTCATTGTCAACAATTTTGGCATGTACTACTCACTGGCCATGGCCAAGCAGAAGCTGCCCAAGAAGCGCAAGAAGCACGTGCCACGGCCACCACAGCTTGAGTCGCCTATTTACTGCAAGTCCGAGGAGACCTCACCCCGGGATAGCACCTACAGTGATGCCAGCCCCCCTGCCCCAGAAGAGGGTGTGATGGAGAGGAAACGAGCAGGTAACACGGGGATGGGGAGATGGGGGGATGTGGTGGTTAACCAATTGAGCACACGTTATGTGTGCAAGAACCCAGGCTCACAACCCCTACTTGATATCTGCAGGGGGAAGACTTCATCAGTGGCCATGCAATGCTGCAAGATGTCTCTCTTTTTCTCTCCTCTGTCTCCCCTCCCTTCTCAATTTCTCTCTGTCCTATCAAAAAAAAAAAAAAAAAACCAACTCTGAGAGTGGTGGATCGGTGGTGCAGACACCAAGCCCCATCAGTAACCCTGGTGGTAAAAATAAACAAGTAAATAAATAAATATTAGGGGCTGGGAAGGAAAACCACCTTCCAGCAGCCAACGGAGGCCCCAGATGAGCTGCAAGTGAGGATTGTGCATTATTGCTCTGGGTTTCCTGAGTGGAAAGCACACTTTTGTGACTAGAGGGAACAGTGAAGCTGAATTTCTTTGTCCTCTGTCGATGTTCAGAGAGGGTGATGATCTTAGACTGTGTCAGGTAGTACACGTGAAGCCCAGGTTTCTAATCCCATTTCCACCATACAACTGTGTACCCTGAGACCAGGCACTCACCCTCTCTGAACATCGATTCTCTCACCTGTGTGATGAGAAAGATAATATTATCCTAAGGCAGACTCTGAAGGGACCCAAATGAATGGCAGCTGTGAGGGTGCCCTGAGAAGCCAAAACCACTTTCTGGAGATCAAGCGCTGTCAGCAGGAGAGCAGGGCAGCTGTCCCTCCAAGGTTCATTGACAACATGAATCATCCCTCTCCCAGTGCTGAGTCTGGTGTCTCTTGGACTAATAAATGCGTAACAGCAGTGGAGGCTGCCGTCTGTTCACCACCAACTAGAGTGAGTCTTGGGCTTGGGGTTTAATTTGGTGGAAGGAAGCCGAGAGGGAGTGGCCCCTGGGCCTGGGAAAGGATGAAGAAGCTGGTATCTGCAACCTGGTAGGTGGGGTTTGGAGAGCTCCAAACTGTGATTCAGGGCTAAGAAGGCCACCAAAGGGAAGCCTTCCAGCTGAAGTCAGGAGAAAGGAAAGGATACTGGCTTAATTCTCCAGCAGCTGTGTGTTGGGTTGGAAGCTGGAAACCTGTTAGAGGATGGGGTAGACATTGGATGCCTAGCCAGGAGTTTAAGTTAGTTCCTTCTGGTTAAGCTCTGGGGGCAAAGTGGATTAGACCCCAGGGAGCAGCCTGACTCAGGACACACACTTGTCACACTTTAGTGGGTACCTACCATCCATGCTGAGGCCACTTATTCCCTGGGGCCACTCAGGGACCTGGGTCTTTCACAGATCTTGAGTTACCACCCCATCAGATTCCCCTCTGATTCCCCATCAAGGCAGCACCCCACAGCCACATTCCTCAGTATAATTCTCCTAGTCAATGCCCTAGGGAATTCCAGCTGCACCTCAAGGCCCAGGGGCTCAAGGGGAACCTACTATCAATATGCACAGGTCTGTAGACTGCTCCTCTATTCTCACTTGGCTTCTCCCCATGGACCTGCCAGCCATGGCCTTAGCAGGATTATGCTTGGCCACAGGAAGGGTGTCCTGGCCAGTCCTGGGCTACTGCCCTCAGACTGCACAGCTATCCTCCCTCAGATCTAGGAGCCCAGTTGCACCTGTGCTCCCCTGCTGCCAAAAGCAGGGGCAGAAGGCTAAGAGCCCACATCAGTGGGAATCGAACTGGGGCCCCAGCCACAGATGAGCCTTGAGTAGAGGGCTCTGGGCCCTTCAGTGGCTGGATTCCTTGGTAAAGAAGAATCACCTCCCCCATCAGGTGGCACTAGTGACAGCCATGTAAGTCACTTCTTCAGTTTGGCAGTGCCACCTCATGCCCCAGTCAGGTGGTTTTTCTCTGAGGGTATGCTCACTTATCCAAGTGATGGCTTCAGCCTGGCAAAAGGAGAGGTTTTCTGGAGGGTTTCGGCTTGGGGGGGTAGAAGGGGATCTGAGCTGTGACCTCTTCTCTCAGACACTAGACCAGGGCTAGAGGAAAGCCAGATTCACATCCAGCACAGGACCCTGTTCCCCACCCCGAGGATCTGTGACTCTGGTGGCTCTGGCGATACCTCCTTGCAGTTGGCTAGCAGATCTCCTCAGAGTGGGAAAGTGACTCTCCCTCCAAGTGTGGGGTCTGAGGACCTCAAGTGGCCCCACAGGAAAGGCCCAGACCGCTGCACATGAAGCCTTTATTCTGCCTGTCCTCTTTAGACTCCAAGCAGAATGGAGATGCCAACGCGGTGTTGTCAGACGAGGAGGGAGCAGGCCTCACTCAGCCCCTGGCCTCTGCGCCCACTCCAGAGGAACGCCGTGCCCTGCGCCGGTCTGGCACCCGAGACAGAAACAAGAAAGCTGCAGCCTGCTTCCTGCTCAGCGCGGGGGACTATGCTTGCGCTGATGGGAGTGTCCGCAAAGGTATGGCTCCCCAGGCTGGGCAGGTGGGGAGCCCCCACTCAGTGGCGTCTCCCCAGTGTCCCCTGCAGAGTGTCAGGTCCCCCCCTCCCCTGAGGCCATGGCCACCATCTCCTTTGCCTTGGATGCGCCCTCACTTTTAGGATGGGTACCCTGTCTCCCAGTCCCTGCATTAGAAAGACCTCCGGCAGCCCCCAAAGGCACTCAAAGCTTCCCCCCAACAGGTTTCCTCCAGGGAGGACAGGGACTAGAAGGTGAGGGAGTACCAGATGGGGGCCCTCCAGTTTGTCACATTCTTTCTCTGATTCCTTCTGTGACCATCAGGCCCATTCACAAGGCTCTTGCCACCTTTCCTAGACACCCTTAGCCATAGTGATGCTTGCAGCCAAGTGGCCCTGAGTGATGCCTGTGACATTGTGGAGTCAGGATGAAGACAGGATGCTGACATGGGGTCTCCAGAGAGTGAGGTACCACCTGCACTGAGGTCTTGGTACCCAGGAGTGGCATCCACTCTAGGTGCCGTGTCCTCCCACATATAGAGCCCAAGGGCCACTAGCAGACAGGGTGCTGGGAGGAGTGGGTCCCTCAGAGGTGGGATCTGAAAGATGTGGAGTTCAAAAAAGTAGCCTAGGCCTTCCTGGCAGGAGAAGCTGGCCCTTCACCGGGTCTGCAGCCAGGGCAGAAATTGGGCAGTGGAGCAGGTGAGTGCTGATCTGAAAAGGGCAGAAGTAGGGACATAAGCAGGGGGTCTCAAGACCAGGTATTTTCCCACTCAGTCAAAATCACTTTTGCCCTGTACCTGTGACCTAACCTCTCTAAACATTCTGCCTAATTCCAAAATAAATCCAGACTCACCCCCCAACCTCAAATCAAAGCTTCCCCTGCTTTGGGGCCCCTGCTAATCGGGATACAAACATTCACACATGTGCATGCTCTTCCACTCATCCCAGGTCCCAGCCAGGTCTGGTCGAGTAAGTTGGGGTACTGACTGCTGCAAGAATACTCCATCCCCCGGGACTGTCCTCTAGTCAGCCCAGCCCATGCCTCTTGGAGCAGCTGCTGAGGCCCTTTGCTGTTTCTCTCAGTGCCACAGTTCCCACAGGATATCCTAACATAGCCCCAAAAGGCTTGTGTCCAGCTTCAGTGGGCATCTGTCCTGCTGATTGCAGGAGCATCACTGTGGCATTTGCAAGGAGACTGCTCAGAGACCCTACTTTGGTAGCTGTAGGTGGCATGTGCTGAGACCGCTAACACACACTCCTCCAGTCCCCTGGTACCAGCCTGGGCACCTCACCCCTTAGGCTCTGAGTGTGCCTTACCCTCCTGACTCAGTAACCCCCTCATGCAGTGGGTGTTCCCCTGTGCTACCATCCAGACTCAGTGTTTCACTCTGCCTGGAGCCAGTTAAGCAGACAGCCTAGAATGTGGATAGAAGGTCCCCCCACATAGGACTTGAAAATAGAACTCAGCACTGAGCACCTTGTTTTCCTCCCAGTGTTGTCAGGGGCTTAGGAAGTAGCAGTATGGAAGAGGCTTTGAGGGCGCAAATTAGAGGAGGGACCAGGAAGCAAGTGGCCCCTGGGGAAGGGGCTGCACGTGTGAGTGCATGGGATGGGAGAGTGCTGGGAATCTGTCCCACCACCATAGCTCTCTGGGTGCTCATGGGACCCAGCTGCTCTATTTCCAAGATGCCTCCACTGTGCTTCTTGGCAACTAGCACGCAGCTCAGCCAATTAGAGTGACCTTCGAGAGGGAACAGGTGGGTTGCTGGGAAACAGGCCTCGCTGAGTGAGCGTGGCAATTAGCATCGCCAAACTCCCAGTGCAGGCACACTCGGCAACTTTCCTCGTGCCAGACTGTGCCGTGAGTTCTATGCACTGGGGCGGGAGGACCCCAGCTAGGATATACCACCCAAGCAGGATGGGCTAACTAGGGCTCTTCCAGGTCAAGAAAGGTGGTTGGGTCGTCATGTGGCTAGAGGACTGCTAATTTGGGGACAGGGACAGGACAAAGGACAGTGAGGTGTGAGGGATCCCCCAAGTTCATCCTCTGCAGCCTAGGTGACCCAGGGAGCAGGGAAAGTCAAGAAGCCTTTCCCAAATGGGACAGACACCTCTACCAGCCTGGGACCACCTGCCTGGACCCCCTGGAGCCACTCAGAATCCCAGCCTGGATCCCACAGAGCCACCTTCTCTGACCCCTGTGCCTTTTCTTCACCAAGGATGCAAAAAGTCCCGGAGTCTAAACAACCTAACAGCAGCGGCTGGAACCAGTCTGAGGCTGTCTCCACTGGCATCACGATACCATTCGCCCTACCCTCAGAGAAAACTGCTCTCCCACCCTTTTCACCCCTTCACCAACCCACCATCTGGACCCCCAGGCCCATAACCACAGCCTTGATGGTCCCCACCTCTAGCCCACAGGCACACACAGACGCAGACATCCCGCCCTGCCTTCCTCTTGGGCCGGACGGGGTGTTCAGGACACGAGATGTCAGGCCCTCCGAGAGCCTCTCCTTCATGACACACAGTGCCCCCATATGTTCAGCTCTGAACCCTGAGACCAGGGAACAGGGTTTGACTGTTCCAAGGGCTACTTTTCTGTCCTGAGCACAGGCACTGCTAGCACCTCCCCAACCCAAGTTCCTGAGCCCTGTCTTAGGGATCCCATCTTCATCACAGCACATGTATTTGCATCCCTTGTGGCCTTCAACTAGCACATTCAACAGTTAGCTATCTGTCTGTCTGTCTATCTATCCCACACTTAGACCAGCAAGGCAATCAGGCTGTCCCATGAGGACTCTGCTGGTGTCAAGAGGTAGGGGGAAGTGGGGCTGCTACTAGGAGCACTGCTGTTCTCCAGTTCTGGTCTGTGGCACAGGTGTGTGTGTGTGGGGGGGGGGTCTAGACTCAGAGACACCCCCTGACACACACACCTCCCTGGATTGAGTGCCCAGGCACAGGTGAGCCCTCCTATCCAGGGTCACCTGCTCAGCTGGGCAGCCTGGCCTCCCATCCACCCTGAGCTATAGCATCTCTTGCCACACTGCTTCCTTTGCTTCCCCAACAGTCTCCTCTCTCTCCTGCTCCCTCCAACTCCCAGCCCTGCCTCTGAGTCACCTGCCACTCCCACCCAGCCTCTGTGCTCTGCAATCCTGCCAGAACCGGAGACTCATCTAATTTCTATAATTAAGTGTATTCATTTACCTAACGAGCCCGAGAGCACAACAGGTTTGTGAGTCACTGAGTGAGCCAGGCTATACCCGGGTAGAGGCAGCTGAGGGGATGTGGGGACAGAAGCCAGCTTGCCCCCCACCTGCTCCTGCTCAGAGAGAGGGCTGGGATACAGGTTCTCCCCCCTCCCTGCAGTGCATGCGCAGGGCTCTTCAGCCTCACCCCCAAATTCCAGGAACACCTCAGCCAAGACATTTCCTGCCTCACCTGATGGGAATGAGACCTGACAGCAATGCCGTGCGCCTGGCAATTTTTAGAGCCAGATTATGCAACTTTGTAGAGGGAACGACTGAGGGAGGCCTGCATCTGCTCCCACCTCAGTGGGCAGACATAGGTGTGGCAAAACAGCTTCCCAGGGCTCAGCAGGAGGCTAGGAGATAGAGAGGCCTCCCCAAAAGTGAACTGGGCAGAAAGAGGCCAAGCCACAGGGGGTGGGGAGGAGCCTGTGCCAGGAGCACCTTCTTTACCATTCCTTCTTATCTTTGAACAGACACCAAAATGTCCTTTCCAGAAATGTCTGGGTGGAGTGCTGGGATTACCCCAGCTGTGTTGTGATCTGTGGCATCTACCTCTCACTTGCTCTCAAAATCATGTGTCCCTTCCACCAAGAGTAGAGAAGAGACAGCCCTTCAGAGGGCAAAGGGGGACACCTAGAGCAGGCAGGAGACTCTGGGCCCCACATTCCCTCACTACTGGTTATACTGCTTCATGAAAGCTGGGTCCATTCTGTGCCCCCCACCACGCACACACACATACTCAGGGTTCCCTGCCCTGAGGTCCTGGCTTGACAGGGA
Organism: Erinaceus europaeus; assembly: GCF_950295315.1. Taxonomy (NCBI): domain Eukaryota; kingdom Metazoa; phylum Chordata; class Mammalia; order Eulipotyphla; family Erinaceidae; genus Erinaceus; species Erinaceus europaeus. Next base: position 67,066,921 of record NC_080172.1, on the reverse strand, counting down.
TGTGATGAGCTTGGCGTTCAGCGTAGCATGGGCACCACAGCTCGTTTCTCCTGATTTGTGTATCTGATTGGGGGAAACCAAGGTGGCTATTTCTGTGGCAGCCCTCAAGTTGTCAGGAGCCCAAGTTTCCACGGCACCCACCGCCTTCTTCCTGCTCTTGCCTCCCACAAGGACGGGAGTGCTCACAGCACCCCTATGGTGGGCACAGATGTCCCTGGGCGACACAGTGCAGGAGTGCCAGGCTGGAGCCCCTGGTGCCTCAGGAGGGGGGCTCCCACATGGCCCTCCTGGCACTCTGGCTCCACAAGACTTGGCAAACGGGACAGCTTAGCAAACCATCCTCCCCAGAGGCCTCTCCTGACAGATCCCCAGTGCACATTGGGCTCTGCCCCATGGCCTCACACTCACCTGGGCCTCAGGCCTCCCCACCCTGTCACACCCCCTATACCCTGCCATCTCTTAGTAGAGTGTGTTTGACCTTGGATCAACCTTAGGCCTGTACCCATTTCTTTGATTTTTAGAAGTCTTTCTTCTACAGCCTTTTCTTGCTGCCTCCATGCCTCCACTGCCCTGGAGCTTCACCCCTGGGAGCTAGTGCTCCTTCAAGTTCTGACATCCAGTGCAGAGATGGGCTGTAGTATCACCTGGCTCACCTTGGCTCAGGGCTGAGTCTGCAGAGGGCTGACAAAGGGCCCAGCCCCTTCCCCCAACAGGGAAACAGCTTCATTTTCAGTCTGTACCAGGGCTACTGACCATCCCGAGATCACTCTGAGCCTCCAGGGCTCTGGAGGAGAATCCAGCAGAAGGGACTCAGTCTTGACCCTGGGCTTGGATGTGTGTATGTGTGTGCTGGGGTGGGGGGGAGGTTGGGGCAGAAGGGTGCATGCCTGCCAGAGTGACCCCCAGCGTCACTGCTCCACCAGCCCCACCTCACCCTAGATTGGGGTGCTACCTCCCACCCTATGCCCCAATTGTGGGAGGACACTGAAGGGGCTCCTCTACAGCTGGGACTCCTGGTGGCACTCTTGAATCCAGGGATGCCCATCCAGAGCTTCCTGAGAAGCTGAGTCAGAGCATTCTACCTTTTGAAATCCCTGCTCAGTCCTGCCTTCACTGGGAAGAAAAGATCCAGGCCACTGACATTCCAAACTGGTTGGGTGGTGGTGGTGGTGTCCTTAAGAAGAGGCTGAACTATCCTCCCTGTCCACCTTCAGCTTCTAGGACATGTCTCTGCTAGATTGAGGAAGGCATCCCTTTTACCTGCCCCCATGCGCTACACACACACACACACACACACACACGCACGCACACACATGCACACACACACACACACGCATGCACACACACACGCATGCACACACACACGCATGCACACACACACGCATGCACACACACACACACAGCACATGCCTGGGACAATAGAACAGTCCCATTTGATGATGGACAGTGGAGAAATGTGGAGGGAGTTGGCCTTGGGGTGTATATAGAGACTGAGAGGCTCCAGATCACCCTGGGCCCCCTCCCCACTGCCTCCATACCAGCCTGCATAGCTGTGGTCCCTCTCCCCACTGCTCTGGCACCTAGTGCTCCTGGAAGCTCAGACAGACAGTACCTGCTGAGGTGAGTTGTATTGTCACCTGGGTCACCTTGGCCCACAGCTGAACCCACAGGGGACTGTTGAGGGGCCCAGCCCATTCCCTGACCCCTTCCTGCTTTTTATGGTCTTGGCCCTGGGTCCCTGTGCCCTCAAGCTCCGCTTATGGCCTTCTCCACCCACAGCCTGTGGGTCAGCTGCTGGCTTCCTTCTAATGTCTCATTCTTTGTTTCTCCCTTTCTTTTGCTGAACTCTGACCCCCCAGAAGGCAAGGTTGAGCCGAAAGCGTGCGTCCCAGTGTCTCACACCTGTGCTCTTTAAACACAGAGACCTGCCAAGACGCCCTCTCGTCCAACTATGCCCAGGCTGAAGTCCTCACCCTCTCTTAAAGCGGCTCCACGTGTGAGAGGCAGGCAGACAGACAGAAAGCCAGAGGCTTAGGGGAAACCCTGGAACCCAGACAAGAACCTTTCGCTGGGAAGAACTCATATCCTTGTTTGCACAGGACTGATGGAAAACCTCCTATGTGACTGTTGGAGCCTGGAGCCATCTGGGCCTGATGTTCTGTTGTACATTGAAGAGATATATATGCACATATAGTATCTATATTCATACATACTATACTCTTGTGTGTAGTGCACGTGCTATTGGTGCCCTGTCTTCTTTGTTAGGCTGTGTCTCCCCAGGCCCTCATCCGCACCTAGGCTCCCATTCCCCACCCTGTCTCTGGTCCCTTGTTTCTGCTAAACACATGTGGAATGTCCCAGAAAAGTGCCCCTGGGAACTGCCAGTTCAGCTGGGTGGGCCCAGCCTCGACTCTGCCTCTTGGGGGTGTTTCCCCATGGGCGGGTGCCCTGCTGAAGACCAGAGTGCCCTCAGGGCCACTGCTTCACCAGCCCCACCCCACACCAGATTGGGGTTCTACCTCCCACCCCATACCCCAGTTGTGGGAGGACTTTCAGGGGCTCCTCCACAGCTGCTTCCCTCCCTCCCTGGCCCTTAACCTGTGTCCTTGATTGAGGGGGGTTAGTGCTATGTCTTGTTTTGTTTTGTTTTTGTGTCCTGTCTCCTTTGTCCATCTGTTTTCAAAGATGCTGCTGGGCAGACGGGCAGGGAAGGGGTCTGTCTGCCCATCTGGCTCAGGGGTCTGAGAAGGGGATGCTTCGAGTGAGCGGAGACCAGTTGCAATACTGTACTTCCTGGCCAGCGGCCAGAGGATGCGTGCAATAGCAGAGGCCAGGTGACCCCTTCGACCTTGGCCTCTGCCCCCCTCCCTCAGCCTTCCCTCCACACCCTCAGTCCTCCCCGCTCCCCTCTGGTGTTGGTCAGTCCTTTTCTAAAGTTGTCCCCTACCCTTGTGTGTCTTGAGGCGTGCCCAGGCGGGCCCTGCTGCCCCGTCTGCATGCCTTCGGCTGTGATGCTGTGCTCGAGCCCCAATAAAGACATCTGGAGCATCCTGCTGTGTGCCTCACTCCCTCCGCGGCTCCTTTCTCATGCCCCTGAGAACCTTCCTGGGCTTTGACACCAGCACCTGAGAAATGCAAGCTACTCCAGTCCTACCCCCCAATCCCCAGTATCCACTGACACATCCCAGCCCTCTGCCCAGCACAGAGAGTACCACTCAGGACCTCAGGCTCCCCAGCCACCCTGCTGTCCCCTGTGCTCCTACCAACCTCCACCCAGGCCTGGAGGAAAACGTGGGTTTCAGAGGAGCCATTATCTTCCTGCTCCTGTGTGAAGGGAGAAGGGGCTAGATCACTGCTTCCCCTCCCCCCTGAAATTTCACCAGTTCTGTGTGAGTCTGGGCCTTGGGGGACTGCTTAAGGCTGGGGAAGTGGGTGTGCCCCAGGCCCAGACAGAATGGGGTAGCATCAGTTGTGCTCCTTGGCCCCCACTGCTGTCACCTCACATTTATTCACTCGGCGGCAGCCTTCAGGTCTATGTTACCTATGCAGCTGCCTTGATGCTCAGCTCTTGCATTTGAAATTACTAGTCATTACTGAAGAATGCCCCGTTTCTTCATTGCACTGGATTCCACAACTTCTCTAGGCACATCTGAGTGTGTGATTGCTTTCCTTACTCTTCATTTAGTGACGTGGGAATGACCAAGGCCCACACATGCACGGCACTATAAAGTGGCCTTCAGGCTGAATTTTTTATTCTTTATTTTGTGAGAGAGAAAAAGGAGAGATACCACAGCACTGCACTACCATCCATGGAGTTCCTTTGATGTCATTCATAATGTCTCCCTGTGCTGCTAGTGCTGAATCATGGACTGCACACACAGCAAGGCATTTACTGGATGTTCTGTCTCCCAGTTCCCTTTTTTCCCTCCTTTTCAAACAGAGACAGGGAAAGAAGGAAAAATAGCACAGCTTCAAAGCTTCCCCCAGTGTGGTGGGGGCCAGAATAGAACTTGAGTCATGTGCATGACAAAGAAAGTGTATTATCCAGGCGAACTGTCTTGGTGACCCATGCCTCTCTTCTTACTCTTGTCTTTTTTTTTTTTTTTTATCTTTATTTATTTATTGGATAGAGACAACCAGAAATCAAGAGGGAAGGGGAGATACAAAGGGAGAAAGACAGACACCTGAAGCACCGTTAGACCACTCGCAAAGCTTTCCCCTGCAGGTGGGGACCAGAGGCTTGAACCCAGGTCCTTGCATATTGTAATATATGTGCTCAACCAGGTGCACCACCACCCAGCCCTATATATATATAAATTATTTTTAGCGCTGGGAAGACAGCATAATGGTTATTCAAAATGACTCATGCCTAAGGCTCTGAGCTCCTAGGTCCAATCCCTAGCACCACTATAAGCCAGAATTGAGCAGTACTGTGGCAGGAAAAAAAAGACAGAGACAAATTGAGAGGGTAGGGGAAGATAGGGGCAAAGAGAGACACCTGCAGCTTTGCTTCACTACTGGTGAAGCTTCCTTCCTATAGGTGGGGATCAGGGGCTTGAACTCAAGACCTTGTGCATTGTAATATGTGCACTTAACCAGGTGTGCCACTGCCCAGCCACTCTTACTATTTATTATCTTACTCCACACACCTCGTATCAAAGTCTTGGCCTGCCATTTAATAGCTGGGTAACTCAGTGCCTCTCTGTAAATATGGGTAACTATGACCCTGATTTCAGAGCCAGTGAGTGTAGAAACCTGGACCAGTGTCATCTCTCCATGTGGCGGTAAAACCACTGTCACCTCCTCACCCTCCCCTGCAGCTCCCAGGCTTTTTCCCACAGATTCCTGAGATCCCTTTGTCCATCCACACCAAGAAAGGACAAGTGCAACTAGGGGTGAGGCTGACAGCACCAAGGAGATGAGCATGTAGGGGGATCCCTGCACATGAAGCAAAATGTCAGAGAAGCTCAGGCCAGGAGCCTGGGCCAGCTGTGGAGCCAGACAGGACATGGCAGGCAGCCAGTGGCTGATGACAGATAAAGCTTCTCCTCTGGCAGAGGAGGGCAGGCAGGCACCAGCCCCTTCACACCCCGAGACAGGAGAGAACCATTTGCAGCTGCTGGTCTCAGAGAAGCTTGGTCCAGTGATAATGGGCTGGGATGCACTGCTGGCTCCGAAATAACCTCACACACCACCGCCCCCCTGCAGATCGGTGGATGCTTTATAAATTTACATGGAACCATTGGAGACAAGGCTGAGAATCCAGCCAGTAGACCAGAGATGCCAAAGGGGTCCCCAGGGACAATGAGGTGCAGTAGAGTGAGTGGTGACATCTTCAGAGTCCCCAAGGGGTGAGAGCAGTGTTTTGGAAATCAGAGTTGAGTTGGAAAGCCTAAACTAAGGAGATGAGTAAGCTGTGGTAGTCAAGACTAACTCTGGAGGCAGAAGAGATAACACAGCAGTGCCACATGGGACTTGCATGTGAGAGGTCCCAGGTTGGATTCCCCAACACCACTAGTAGCCAGAACTGTGTAGGGCTCTGCTTTAAAAGAGGGTCAGGGGGCCAGGCAGTGGTGTACCTGGCTAAGCACACATCTTACAGTGTGCAAGGACTCAGGTTCAAGCCTCTGGTCCCCACCTATAGGGGGAAAGCTTCATGAGTGGTGAAGCAGGGCTGCGGGTGTCTCTGTCTCTTTCCCTCTCTGTCTTCCTTCTCCTTTCAATTTCTCTCTGTATCTATCCAATAATAAATAAAAATACTATAAAACTTATTTTTAAAAGGGGGTGATATAGTCATTACCATGAGCAAAGAGCCCAATTCAAGTCCCCAGTCCTCACCTGCAGTAGGGAAGCTTCATGAACAGTGAAGCAGATTTGCAGGTGTCTCTCTTTGTCCTTCTATCTCCTGCTTCCCTCTCAATTTTTGTCTTTTTCTTTCCCCTAAAAAATAGAATATATTTGCCCTCTAGGAGCAGTGAATTTGCTGTGCAGGCACCTAAACTCCAGCAATAATCCTGGTAGTGGCAATAAAAATAAGTGGGGGAAGTGGAGCAGGGGTGATATCCCAGCCTATCAGGACATATAACTTGCCTCCTTGAAGACCCAGAATATGCAAGTTCAATCTCAGGTACCACCGTATGCAAAAGCTGAATAGTGTTCTTTTTCTCTCTATCTTTCATTAAAATAAAATAAAGGCCAGCAAGACAGCTCACCTGGATAGTGTGCCATTCTTGCCAGGCACACAACCTAGGTTTGAGCTCAGCCCCTGCTAAGATGGTGGAAGCTTTAGTGCTGTGATGTTGTCCTCTGTCATGTGCTGGGGCTTGGTGCTGGCACTATGTATGTATCACTTCTGGTGGCCCTGTTTTGTTTTTGTTTTTTTTTTGTCCTTTTCATTGGATAGGACAGAGAGAAATTGAGAGGGGAGGGAGGGAGAGAGACAGAGAGAGAGCGAGAGAAAGGGAGAGAGAGATCTGCAGACCTGCTTTATTGCTGTGAAGCATCTCAGATGCAATTGGGGAGAAGGAGCTCAAACCCAGGTCCTTATGCATATCCTTGCATGCAGTACAAGACCCTCTATTTCTTCCTTTCTTTCTTTCTTCCTTTCTTACTTTCTTTCTTTCTTTCTTTCTTTCTTTCTTTCTTTTTTCCTCCAGGGTTATTGCTGGGCTCGGTGCCTGCACCATGAATCCACTGCTCCTGGAGGCCATCTTTCCCCCCTTTGTTGCCCTAGTTTATAGCCTCGTTGTGGTTATTATTATCACCATTGTTGATGTTGTTCGTTGTTGGATAGGACAGAGAGAAATGGAGAGAGGAGGGGAAGACAGAGAGGGGGAGAGAAAGATAGATACTTGCAGACCTGCTTCACCGCCTGTGAAGCAACTCCCCTGCAGGTGGGGAGCTGGGAGCTCGAACCGGGATCCTTACGCCGGTCCCTGAGCTTTGCGCCACTTGCACTTAACCCACTGCACCACCGCCCGACCCCCTCTTTCTTTTTTTTTTAATTGCATAGAGACAGAAATTGAGAGGGAAGAAGAAATAGGAAGAGGGGGAGAGAAACACCTGCAGCACTGCTTTACCACTCATGAAGCTTAATGACTTTTTTTGGGGGGTAATGAAAGGTTAATGGTTTACAGTACAGTTGTTGACACACATATACAGTTTCTCATCTCCCCACAATAGGTGTCTACAGAATACTTTCACCCCCAACTGAAGTCCTATTTCATCATGATGTTGCAAGACCCCCAAACTCCCCACCTTAACTCCCTCCCCAAAGTGCTTTGCTTTGGTGCAATACACCAAACCAGTCCAAGATTTACTCTTTCCCCTTTCTGTTCTTGTTTCTTAAATTCTGCCCATGAGTGGGATAATCCCATATTCATCCTTCTCTTTCTGACTTATCTCACTTAACATAATTCCTAAAGCTCCATTTAAGATGGGGTGAAGAAAGTGAATTCATTATTCTTACTAGCAGAGTAGTTTATAGTCGTGTGTGTATGTGTGTGTGTGTGTGTGTGTGTATTACAACTTTCTTTTAAAAAACTTTTTATTATCTTTATTTCTTTATTGAATAGAGACAGCCAGAAATTGAGAAGGGGAAGATAGGGAGAAAGATAGACACCTGCAGCCCTGCTTCACCAGTCACAAAGTTTTCCCCCTGCAAATGGGGATGGGGGGTTTGAACCCAGGTCATTGTGCATTGTAACGTGTGCTTAACCAGGTGCACCACCACCTGGTCCCTACCACAAATTTCTTAGCCACTCATCTGTTGTTGAACACCTAGGTTGCTTCCAATTTTGAGCTATTACAAACTGTGCCACTATGGACATAGGGGTACATAGGTCCTAATCGATCCTTTATAAGGAAGGAAGGAAGGAAGGAAGGAAGGAAGGAAGGAAGGAAGGAAGGAAGGAAGGAAGGAAGGAAGGAAGGAGACAGCAGAGGTGGTGTAGCACAAGTAAGTGCAGAAGCCCACCCTTCTCACCTCTCCCTAGCTCCAGCTGTCATTTGCACCTGATGCCTGGGACTTCCCTGGGCATCCTCAGAGACTGATGTGAAATCTCTTCTCTTTATATGATGTATTTTCTGCTTGAGAAACTGTCAGGGTAGTAAGAAAGGTGGTGGGAGAGTTCCTGAAACTCTTTCTCTTCCCACTTGGTGCTTTTGGTCCTTGTAAAAAGCACCCCACACACAAACACACACACATACATACACCTTCGTGTGCTCTTGGAGGGAGTGGAGTCCTCTTAGCTGCCCCCCGAAACACACACACACCTGGCCTAGGCACCACTTGGACAGTCCATACTTAGGGAAGAGTGAATAAAGTCAGTAAGGGAAATAGGGCCAGTGAAATAGTTCACTTGAATAGTGCACTGCTTTGCTCTATGTGTGGCCCAGGTTCAAACCTGGCACTCACCACTCTGGAGGAAACTTCAGTGCTATGTATGTATGGTCTCTTTCATTCTCTCTGCCTCTCTGTCTGTATTAAAAAAAAAAAAAAAGTGAGGAAAAGTGAGAAAGAAAAGGAAAGGGAAAGGAAAAGAAAGAGAGAAGGACAAAGGAAGTGATGAAGCCATGCAAGGGATGAATGGAGCCCAGGAGGTAGCACAGTGAATAGACCTCTTAGGTGTGAGGTCCTGAGTTCAATCCCTGGCATTACATGTACAAGAGTGATGTTTTGCTTTCTTCCTCCTCTTTCACTAATACATAAAAATAAATCTTTAATGAGAAAGAGAGAGGGGGAAAGAGAGAGAGAAGACTGGGTGGTGGTGTACCTGGTTGAATGCTCATGTTACAATGAGCAAGGATACTGGTTCAAACCCCTGTTCCTCACCTATAGGAGGAAAGCTTCATGAGGACTGCAGGTGTCTCCCACTCTATCTCCTCCTTCCCTCTCAATTTCTCTCTGTCTCTATCAAGAATAAAATAAAATAAAATAAAATAAGGGGTGGGGGATAGGGAGATAGCATAATGATTATGCAGAAAAGACTTTCATGCCTGAGGTCTCAAAGTCCCAGGTTCAATCCCCAGAACCTCATTAAGCCAGAGTTGAACAGTACTCTGGTAAAGAGGGGGAAGGGGAGACTGATGGGGGGAGTGAACGTGCAGGATGAGGGAAATGAGGTTGAAGCAGGGGAAGAGGACAATCAGTAGCTTTTATGTGGCCCAGGGTGGCCCTAGAGCCCCTCCCCCTTCACTGCTATACCTCTGGGGGACGTGTAATTTGAGCCTGAAATTCTTTAACCCTAGACACAACCCCTCTCCTAACACATACACACACACACATACACACACACACACACACACACACACACACACACACACACACACACCAGACACCTCCTAACTCCTCACTCTTTAGCTCCACATTACAGGGCAGTACTTTCAAACTGTCAGGATGACCAGTGGACCAGACTTCCCTCACTACAGAGATGTTCTGTGAGGTGGGGTCCATGTCCTCCTCACCAGCCCACTTGGACCAGCCACCCTGGGGCAGTCTAGGAGCAGCTTAGGGGCCCAGAGGAGCTGCTTCCTCTAGCTGTAGCCATGGAATCCTCTCAAGGGAGGCGTCTCCCCAGTAGCTATGGAGTACAGAGCTGTGCCGCATCCTAGACCCTGAATTTTCCCTCTGCCTGAGCTGTTCAGCCCACCTGCCATGTTGGCTTCCCAGTGCACTGATGGCCAAGCTTCAAGGGGCACAGGAAGAATGAGTTCTCGCCTCAACATCCCAGCTATGCACCCTCCATGCCTTCATACCTGCTCTGCCCCTAAGGACACAGCCTTGTTTGTCCTCTTGGCAAATTGATTAGAAACCTCAGCTCTCTCCCAACCTGGAGGTAGCAACCAGCTCCCTGGGAGCCTGGGGGTGTCGCAGTAGGGCAGGGGGTAGGTAAGAGGTCCCTGGGGTAACTGCTTACCCTCTGGGTCTCAGTGTACTGGACCTCTCCAAGGAGGAGACAGAGTGGGAGAGAGATACCTGCAGTCTTCATGAAGCTTCCCTCCTACAGGTGAGGACCAGGGATTTGAACCAGGGTCCTTGTGCATTGCAACGTGTGCAAATATTTGTGCTCAACAGATTGCACCACTGCCTGGTCCTCTTTTGTTTTTAATTATTATTATAGGAAATTCTAACACTGGCAAATTACAAGCAGGTTAGATTTTATTTTTTCTTGTCATCACTGGGGCTGTACCACTCCAGGCTGACTTTTTAAAAAATATATTTTTCAGGAGCTGGGTGGTATCGCAGTGGGTTAAGTGCAGGTGACACAAAGCACAAGGACCAATGGAAGGATCCTGGTTCGAGCCCCCGGCTCCCCACCTACAGGGGAGTCGCTTCACAGGTGGTGAAGCAGGTCTACAGGTGTCTGTCTTTCTCTCCCCGTCTCTGTCTTCCCTCCTGTCTCCATTTCTTTCTGTCCTATCCAACAACAACAACAATAACTACAACACTAAAAAAAAAAAGGGCAATAAAAGGGAATAAATAAATAAATATTGAAAAAATATTTCTAATTTTTTATTATCTTTATTTATTTATTAGATAGAGGCAGCCAGAAATCAAGAGGAAAATGGGGGATAGAGAGGAAGAGAGACAGACACCTGCAGCCCTGCTTCACCACTTAAGAAGCTTTTCCCCTGCAGGTGGGGACCGGGGACCGGGGACCTAAATCTGGGTTCTTGACGCATTGTAACATGTGCACTCAACCAGGTTTTCCACCACCTCTCCTTTTAATTCTTCTGTTAATTACACTTTTTTTTGGGGGGGGGGATTAGTAGTTTACAAGTACAGTTGATGACACATAGGTATAACCCCTAACCATGATCTGGATTGGCTTTTTCAGATTAAAAAAAAAAAAAAAAAGACAGATGGGGGTGAGTGGGAGAAACCCCAGCATCAAAGCTTCCTCTAGTGCTATGGGGCCAGACTCGAACCTGAGTTGTACCCATGTTGGTTTCTTTTCTTTCTTTCTTCTTTTTTTCAAGAAAAAATTAGAAGCCTCTTTGTGCAGTCAAATCAGAATTTGGGGTGCCAGAATTCTACAAGAAATTCCGTTTGGGGGGCCAGGTGGTGGCGCACCTGGCTGAGCACACATGTTACAGTGCGCAAGGACCCAGGTTCGAGCCCCCGGTCCCTACCTGCAGGGGGAAAGCTTCACAAGTGGTGAAGCAGTGCTGCAGGTGTCTCTCTGTCTCTCTCCTCTATCACCCCCTTCCCTCTCAATTTCTGACTGTGTCTATCTAACAAATAAAGATAAAAAAAATAAACAAAGAAATCCCATTTGGGCTCTGATTAACAAAAAGGGAAATGGAGAACAAAAGAGAAATGAAAAATAATATGCAGTAGGAGGGAGCTGCTTTCTATTTAGAAGATCATGTCTTTCTTTTTGCTCCCCTCCCACACTCTAATATTGAGTTTGCTGCCTGTCAAACTCTTATTCATCCCTCAAAGCTCACTCACCTGTCACCTCGTCTGAAAATCCTTCTCACAGCATGTGTCACTCACTCTCTCACTATAGTGCCTCTCATTGTGACAGCCAGCCAGTTTGCTTATTCATTATGGGTGCCTAGATTATTGGTGCTCTTGTTTCTAGCTTCTACTCAGTGCTCAGGGATTGACACAAAGATGACCCCAGTGAATGAAGAAGTGTGTGTGCAGATATTAAATGAACTCACTGCTGACATTTGCCACTCACATCTGCCCGAGTATGGATCTCAGCAATTGTCCAGAACAATTAGTTGAGGTCCTGGGGCTCCAGCACACAGATACCCATCTGCAGTCCCTCTCAATCCTTCAGTCTACTAGACTCTGGCCCTCTAGGTTTTTCTTTCCTGGTGCTAAGGGCTTAGATTGGCAATGACATCCATTGAAGAGCCAGAGACTCGGCTCTCTCTACTCTGTGTTCCTTAGGATGCTTTACTTTTAACTTCAGAACCTCTCTGGCACAGCAAGCACCAACATGGAGCACAAGCTAGTGCTGAAGGGTAGAATTCCTGCTGTCACACGAGTGGACCATAGTGAGAGAGATTGAAAGGGGTAGCTTCTGTGGGAGACAAACCCACTTTATGATGCTACTGGGCTTCAGGCTGTAGGATGGGAATTAGATCTTTTCCACGCCCCCACCCCCCACCCTCCACACCCCCCATTGAGAGTGGTGTGAGGACTTGAGGAGGAAGTGTAGGGGTGTGTTTTCTGGAACCCTTATAGGACTATCTAAGATAAAAGGTGACCATCCCCTTTGGAAGAGGTGGTAGTGCTCCTCCACAACCAGAGGGCAGTTGCTGCTGGGAGTAGTAATAGCTGACACCAAAGCACTCACAGCGGGTCAGGTCATAGGGTACTTACTACACCATCTCATAGGATACTAATAGGTATTGACAGAAATAGAACACACAAGAAATAGAGACAAATAGGTGAATAGTAGATAGAGAGAAAGCTTATACTCTTCAAAATGAGAAGAGGCCAGATGAGAAGAGGCTCAGTGGAGGCCATTGAGGTTAGGGTATATTGGGCCTTTATGTGTGGATATGGGGAGGTAAGGAGAAGGGAGGCAGTGAATGCAGATGTCCATCCACTGATAAGACCTAGGTTCTTCTTCTCAGCATATCCTTGGGTGGTTGCTACATTCATCCTGCCTGGTACCTGCGGGATATGTGAGGATCATAGGGGCAACCTTGATATGTTTGCTAAATGTGACTGTCTTGCTTATCTTTTCCCTTGAGGAGAGATGTCCATTTCCCTGATGGGCTATGAGTGACAGAACACACACATGTTAGCTTAATAGACTCCGTCTTGGCTCCTCAGCCTTATTACTGAGCACCATCCAAAGTCCCCTGTGAGGATCAATCTACAGATAAACCAGGAGTTCCAGACTCTCTTAACCACTCTCATTTCACAGATGAGGAATCCAAGGTGCAGAGTTGAACTAGACAGAGATCTCACAGCCAGTCAATTTCACAGCCTAATTAAGACCTGGACCAACTCAGCCTGCTTTCTGACACTGACTTCAACCCCTGGGAGGAGCTTCCCCCACCCCCCACCCCCCACAATCACCACCACCCCTATCCATTCACTGCTCACTCCCAGAACATTCACTCTGCCTGCTGTAGCACTGAAGCTTACAGGCTGTTTAACCTCAGGTGAATGGCTTAACCTTCCTGAATGTGGCCCCCTCATCAATGAAATAAGAATAATTAAACATCTCATGCAGATTTTGCCAGGAGGAATAAACAGAAGTAGAATGAATGAGCTAGAGAGGCCCAGGCAGGTACACCATGCTCAGCATGTGGCCTTTCTTCCTTTCTCTCTCATGCTTCCTCACAAAGAAATAGTTGGGGGTGGGTGGGAGTGGGCAGGTCTGACTTACACAACAGAAAGCTCTGGAAACCCTTAGCTAGGACCTCTTACCTTAGAGACTCAACTGGTTTTAGGAGATTTCCCTCTTAGAGACCAGGCAGCAGGTGTGTGTGTGTGTGTGTGTGTGTGTGTGTGTGTGTGTGTGTGTGTGTGTGTCTGCTTGCTTCCCAAATCCAAGAGCGGAGACTCACAAAAGCCATGGATCAGAGGCTGCCTCTAGGTCTTTGCCTCACACACCTGTGAGCTGATGGAACTGGAGAGATGATGCAACAGGTAGAGCATTAGACTTGCATGCCTGAGGGTCCTTCTTCAGTTCCTGGCACTGCATGAACCAGAGCAGTGCTCTGGTCTCTCTCTCTCTCTCTCTCTCTCTCTCTCTCTCTGTGTGTGTGTGTGTGTGTGTGTGTGTGTGTGTGTGTGTGTGTATCTCATCTGAATTTCTCTCTCAAATATAATAAATTTTAAAAAATCTTAAAAAAAAAAAAAAGAAGGCTGGGGAGGAAGGAGAGAGAGAAAGGGAGGAGGAAAGGGAAAACAGATGCAGGAACTGAGAGAGAAGGGGTGGGAAATTGGGAGAGGAGAAGGGAAAGGGAGAAGGGAACAGCACCCACTGCGGACAGAGGCTGTAGGGCCTGACATGAACCATAGAGACTAGAAATAGAAGTGCAGGGTGAACCCCAAATGCTCTGTTTGGTTGTCTGCTGAGCAAGCACGTGAATGAGCAGAACTGGAGAGCAATCCGAAGAAGAAATAGATCCCTTCACCTCAGAGGCGGGTCACAGCAGGAGGTGTCTGTTCTAGTCTGAGCCCAGTTTCACCAGGGGTTCTTTTTCTGGGGCTGTTTTCCTGATGCGATTATTATTTTTAACAGGCTGGCTGGATGACTAGGTTTGCCTGACGCCACCCTACCCTTGGCAGGTGAAAGGATTTGGGTTACTCTGAGACCAAGACCACTGTGGGCCAGCTGTGGGAGCCGTTGAATTTCTGGGAGAGGATCTCAGTCCACATTCCAAAAGGAGACAGAGGCATCTGGGCTGTGTAATGGAAACCACTTTCCTTATTAGAACAAAATCAAGCTCTCTCTCTCTCTCTCTCTCTTCCTTTTATCTTTCTCTGCTCATCTCTTCTTCCACCTCATTTCCCCTCAAAGTGTTGAGAATTGAAGACACTGGTTGATTCTTGGGATCCATGAACCCTCTGATGTGCATCTTCTTTCTTTCTTCCTTTCTTCATTTTTTAAAAATTCTTTTTTTAAATGTTTATTTATTCCCTTTTGTTGCCCTTGTTGTTTTTTTGTTGTTGCAGTTATTATTGTTGTTATTGATGTAATTGTTGTTGGATAGGACAGAGAGAAATGGAGAGAGGAGGGGAAGACAGAGAGGAGGAGAGAAAGAGACACCTGCAGATCTGCTTCACCACCTGTGAAACAACTCCCCTGCAGGTGGGGAGCCAGGGGCTCGAACTGGGATCCTTCCACCGGTCCTTGTGCTTTGCACCACATGCACTTAACCTGCTGTGCTACCGCTTGACTCCCAAAAATTTCTTTTTTTTTTTAAAGTTTTATTTATCTATTTTCCCTTTTGTTGCCCTTGTTGTTTTTTTTAACTGTTGTAATTATTATTGTTGTTTTTGATGTTGTTGTTATATAGGACAGAGAGAAATGGAGAGAGGAGGGGAAGACAGAGATGGGGAGAGAAAGACACCTGCAGACCTGCTTCACTGCCTGTGAAGTGACTGTGGGTGGAGAGCTGGGGGCTCGGACCAGGATCCTTACACTGGTCCTTGTGCTTTGCGCCACTTTGTGCCACGTGTGTGAGCTTTACCCACTGCGCCACCACCCGACTCCCCTTTTTTAAAAAGGGATTCGAGGATTAATATATTTGAGGATTAATATATTAATATATTCGAGAATTAATGGTATACTGTCAATAGGAAAACAGTAGTTTTTACATGTGTAACATTTCTCAGTTTTCCACATGACAATTCAACCCCCACTAGGTCCTCCTCTGCCATCATGTTCCAGGACCTGAACCCTCCAAGTGTGCATTTTCTAGAGAGTCCAGAGCTTTCATCAGTCTTGGAGGGAGATTGTGCTCACACCCCACCCAGATGAAGAATGAAGCATCTGGGGTGGCACATCTGGTTGAATGCCCATATTACCGTGTACAAGGACCTGGGTTCAAGCCCCCAGTACACACCTGCAGGAGGTAAGCTTTACAAGCAGAGAGGCACTCCAGGTGTCTGTCTCTCTCCCTCTGCACCTCCCTCCTCATTCCCTCTATTCCTATTTAGACAAATAAATAAATAAATGATTAAATAAATAAATATGGCTTTAGGTTATGGGTTTGTTGTGCAGGCCCCAAGCCCCAGCAATAACCCTGGTGGCAATAAAAAGTAGAAAAAAAGAAAGAAGCAAAGAAAGAAAGGAAGGAATGGAGATCTGGAAGCTAGAAGGATGGGTCATCATGAGCTGTTAAAGCTGACTAGAGCTAAGAGTTCCACAGTGATGACTTTTAAACCTGGCCCAAAGAGGCACTCTGACTTTGGAGCCTCAGAAGGCTCAAATGTGACCCTGCTTCTTCCTGTTTAGTGCAGTTGCTGACACTTCACAAAGTTAATTTCCCTGCTTCCTCTCTCCCTCTTCCCATGGTTGAATCTGGTTGGTAGATTCCACTAGAAAATCTTTGTGGAGGGGTAGGGTGCCGACCATCCCATGGATCTTCCATGTAGTGCTGGGGCAGGAGGGGTAGGGGTGTCAGCTTATGGGGGAGGAAACCTGAGTAAGCAGGACCTCTCACAATGGCAGAGATACAGTGAATCCCACTTCCAGCATTGCAGCCCAGCTGGGTACCACTCTGGGTTTTGACATTAGCCAAATAGTTGATGCTTTGTCAAGATCACTTCTAAACTGGAGGCCAGGGGGCTGGCAGACTGGGACCATTCCCCAAGTCTCAACTCAGTTCCCTCTGACATTCTGGGCTGGAGTTTTCATAAAAAGCCATCTATAGGAAGCCCCAGCTGTGATCATTTCATGGCAAAAAGCACTGGGAAGTTTTATCTCAAAGGAAACTGGATCAGAGCTTCCCTGTTGTGGCTGGGTGGTTAGTTTTGTGCTTGGTGATTATATAACCCCAAATGAAAATAGGACCCCAGAGTCGACTGCTGTCCCAGACTGGTAGCTTAGAAACACAACAGCCAGAAGGAAGTTGATTTAAGACAACACCCCCCCCCCGCTACTGTGTGTACACACACACACACACACACACACACACACACATATGCTACCTACAGAAGGGCCTGAGTGCAGAGCTGGCCTGAAACCTCTCCTTTCCCACTCTACCTGGGGCCTGCCTGAAGCAGTTCATTTGCACACTTCAGACAGAACAAGAAGTAACGCAAGGAGCTTGCTGAGGGGCAGGGAGCAAGAAGAATGCTTCAGAATGTCCTGGGGGCAGAGGAGGCAGTTGGTGCCATATCTAGTTGAGTGCACATGCTAGTATGTGCAAGGACCTGGGTTCAAACCCAAGTCCCCACCAGCAGGGGGAAGCTTCACCAACAGTGAAGTAGTGCTACAGATGTCTCTTCCTCCCTCTCCCTCTCTACCTCTCTCCTATCCTCTCAATTTCTCTCTGTCTTATCAAATTAAAAACAAATAAATAAATGAATAAAATTTTTTTAAATGTCTTATCAGTGCTGTCCCCACTCAGACTGATTTTATTTGACTTTGATCTTGCAAGTCTAAGAGCACAAAAGCCCAGCATTTTTGGTTATGCCTATGAAGCACCCTGAGCAGAAGAAATCAAAGTTGGCTCTTCTTTCCATCCAGATGATGGAGGGAAAAACAGTCTACACACAGAACCCTTTTTGCCATTGGGTTAGTGGTTGAGTTGACAGTAAGCTGAGTTTTATTCCTTGTGCTAGTCAGGCCCCCAGGCTGCTAAGACATTGGCCACTGCATCACCAAGTTGCCAAAGGCATCTTGCAGTCTTCCTTGGAGCCCAGACCTTAGAGCCTATAGTCAACATTGGCCTCTGATGTCACCATGCTACCTTTGCCAGTGCTTTCTCCACTCTGGAATCAGGCATGTCTGTAACCCGATGCCTCGAAAAATATTTTTAGTCCCCAGTCATGATGCAGACTTCATTCCCATTCACAGCTGGAGTGAACCGGGGGAGCTGCTGTCAGCTACAGGGCTCACAGCTCCTGGAAGGCCAGGCTCCTTTTCTGAACACCCCTCTACTGCTGCCCAGTGGGTAATGGTGATTCTTTGACCACGTAGTCCCAACCCTACAAGGCCTCATTCTCCTTCCCATCTACCCACTGGGGGTGCTTCTGTTTGAACTTGTATGCTGTCCTGCTTTGGGTCAAACTTTTCCCTTTCCTTGGAGTGAGCCCCACTTCCACTTCCTTAGGAAGCCTACACAATCTTGTGAAGTTTCTTTCTCTTTCTTTGCCACCAGGGTTATTACTGGGATTTATTGCCTGCACAATAAATCCTCTATCATTCCTGGTGAATGGATGTGTTTTCATCATTGAAAGGAAAAGACAATGAGAGGGAGAGAGACAGAGAGAGACCTGCAACATTGCTTCACCACTTGTGAAATTCCCCCCCTGCAGGTAGGGACCAGGGACTTGAACCAGGGTCTATGTGCACAGTAATGTGCACATTCTACTAGTTGTGCCACCATGAAGCCCCTGTAAAGTTATTTCTGAATCATTCTGTCCACCAATGGAATTTTCTGCTTCTCATGGGCCCTGATTAATCCTTCTGAGAGCCTTTGTTGAAGCAGGTGTTTGCTTGTCTGTCTTGGACAGACCCCTCCACAGACCAGATTTTGAGATACCTTTTCTGTACACCTGCCAGCAAGATCACAGATGCATTGATGTGTTTAGGACGAATTCCCAAAGATCCAGAAAAGACCAAGAGGATGACTGTGTGTTCCTTTGAGCTCTAACAAACCTACACAGAGATGATTTAATACTCAAGAACTGTGCAGTAAACATATGGCTACTGAACACTTGAAATGTGGCTAATGCCACATGTAAAAAATGACAATATTTTGGACACACTGGGTTAAATAAAATATGTCATTAAGATTCATGTCACCTGCTTGTTTTTTGCTTGACTGTGTGGCTACCAGGAACTTTACATTACGTGCAGGGCTCCTGTCACAGATCTGCCAGACAGCAGCTTCTCCAGGAGACAGTTTCATTGTTGGACTTTGCCATTTACTATTGTTAATAAAGGGCTCAGACAGTGAGGTCATGTGTCAACTTGTTGATTTCTGTCCTGCAAGAGAGAAAATGCAAATTTGTCTGTCTGGAAGGACATGAACTTAAGAAAAAAATGATTTCTTGCAGCTGTGGAAACAGATCAACTGGTAGAGCATGGTGATTGCATGCTTGAGGCTCTAGGTTCAATTCCTAAAGCCACATGTACTTGAGTGGTGT
Source organism: Erinaceus europaeus (assembly GCF_950295315.1). Classification (NCBI taxonomy): domain Eukaryota; kingdom Metazoa; phylum Chordata; class Mammalia; order Eulipotyphla; family Erinaceidae; genus Erinaceus; species Erinaceus europaeus. Next base: position 67,048,119 of record NC_080172.1, on the reverse strand, counting down.
CCTGAATTCTTTCTCTCTTTATTTCTTTCACTTAGATTTTTAATTAAAAAATTTTTAATTGCAGTCAGGGTTATTGCTGGAGCCCAGTGCCTGCACAATGAATTCTTCACTCTCAGTGGCCGTTTTTTCTTTCTTTCTTTCTTTCTTTCTTTCTTTCTTTCTTTCTTTCTTTCTTTTTGTTTGATGGGATGCAGATAAATTGAGAGAGGAGAGGAAGACAGAGAAGGAGAAAGAAAAAGAGATACCTGCAACACCATTTCACCACTTGTGAAGCTTCCCCTCCTGCAGATGGGAATTTGGAGCTTGAACACAGGTTCTAGTGCATGGCAATGTATTAACTGGGTGTATCACCACCCAGGTCTTACCCCCTCCTGCCTCCCTCCTCATGTGAAACTCTCTACGTCAGATGAAAGGAACAAAAATAAATCCTAAAAAAATAATTTTAGTGTGTCTTCCCTTTAAATATCTTTAAATGTCCCACGAGTCAACTTCATTTGGTTTTCTAATAAATGAATCAGGTCAGTAAAACTTTTTCACATATATTTAGTGTGTGTGTATGTGTAACCAGGGCATTGTGCATGTACAATTTCACTGCTCCTGGGATGCTTTTATTCAGATAGAGAGAAAGAAAGAGAGAGGGAGAAACACTACACCATTGGTGCTTCCCCTGGTACTATGGAACCTCTTATATGGTGCCTGGGCTCAAACCAGGACCACATGCACAGCAAGGTGCAAACCTTACCCAATGAGTAAGCTGTCACTCCAGCCTCACATCTGCAGTCCTCTATCTGTATTAGACTCATGCTTTTCACTTTTGGAAAATGATGATTAGATCTCTAGCCCCTGTCCAGCTCAAGAACATAGACTGAATTATCATGATGCCAACTATTAAATAGGAGCTAGATTAGTTGAATGGGAGGCCAGGCATGGTACACCTGGTTGAGCACACATGTTATAATGTGCAAGGACCTGGGTACAAGTCCCCTCATCTCCACTTGTGGGGGGGGGGGGATGGAGTTTCAGGGGTGGTGAAGTAGAGCTGCAGGTAACTCTCTTTCTCTGTCTATCTCTCCTTACCTGTCAATTTCTCTCTCCATTAAAAAAAAAAAGATTAGTTGAATGGATAACAAATACTTTGTTGGAACTGGGTGGCTTTATGTTTAAATTGTCAACAAGTCTTTGCAGTGGAGTCCCACATGCCTAGAGATGAGGGGATGGATTTAGGAAAGGACTGTGAACTCTTTGGCCAGTCCTCATGAACACGCCAACCCCAGGGACCTGTGGGCCCAAAGGCATGCTTACTTAACTCCCTTCAACCAGTTTAAGAGATGGCCATCCTTGCTCTGCAGGAAGTGGGATTCCTGGACATTCTTCCCTCACCCTGCTGCCCCATGGCTTAAGTGCTGACAACCTCAGCACTGTGAAGGACTTTCCAGACAGCCTGGCTGCTCCCCTGGGTCTGGATACAGGTATTTTTCTGTTGGAGCTCAGTGATGGTGGTAGTGGTAGTAGTAAGTAATAGTAGTAGATTTTTCCGGGGGAAAAAAAATCTCCAGATCTTTGTTTTGCAGATCAAGGCCCTATACGTACACAATTGCATAGCTCCCAGGCTGAATTTTCATTCAGTAGAGACAGAGAAAGAAGAGAGAGAGAGAGATTCCTGCACCAGAGCTTCCCCTGGTGCTGCAGTACTTCTCATGTGGCCTTGGGCCATGCATAGGGCTAGCCACACACACTACTCCATAAACTCTTGCTATGTTTAGAGTCAAGATCAACAATGGCAACACTGTATCTCATCTGCTTTACCCTCCCCACCCTCGCCATAATGGGAGGGCCAGCTAGCAGGCCAAGGGAAAAAAATGATTGAATTCCTTGAGGGGAGAAGCTTTCCTTTTGCATGCCTGGCACCTGCTGAGCATGCTGCCAGGTGCACAGGGTTCTTGGTCTCAGGGTGAATGCTAATCCACTTCCCCAGCTTCTGTCCAGCTCCTGCCTACAGCCAGCCTCCTTCCAGTGAGCTGGCAGGATCTGGAGGTAGTCAGGCATCCAGCTCAGGGTAGATGAATTGCTAGGAGGGTCACAGTGATCCTGCCCTTGTCCACTTTCCTCACAAAGAGAAGTTGGCAGAAGCTCTGCTAATGAGGAAGGAAACTAAAAAGCAATCTTTTTTTTTTCTGTGTGGTAAAATCAACACTTAAAACCATTTGGGTCCAACAAGAAACTGATATTAAACATCTATACAAAATTGGTACACAAATAAACTAACCCTATAAAAAACTGGGCCAGGGGGCTGGTTGGTGGTGCAACCAGCTGAGTGCATGTATTACCATGCACAAGGACTAGGGTTCAAGCCCTGACTCCCTGCCTGCAACAGGGGGGGAGGGGAGGAAGGAGGGAAGTTTCATTAGTGGTGAAGCAGGGCTGAAGGTGACTCTCTGTCTTTCTCTCTCTCCCTCCCCCTTCCACTCTCAATTTCTCTCTGTTACAACAAATTAAATAAATAAACAAAATTAAAAATAATTTTAAAAGTGGGCCAAAGAACTACACAGTTTTTTAAAAATATTTATTTATTTATTCCCTTTTGTTGCCCTTGTTTTATTGTTGTTGTTATTGATGCCGTTGTTGGATAGGACAGAGAGAAATAGAGAAGGGGAAGATAGAGAGGGGGAGAGAGAGACACCTGCAGAACTGCTTCACCACCTGTGAAGCGACTCTCCTGCAGGTGGGGAGCCAGGGGCTTGAACCAGGATTTTTTTTTTTCAAAATATTTTATTGAGAAAAAAATTTTTTTAAATAATTTATTTCTTTATTGGGGAATTAATGTTTTACATTCAACAGTAAATACAATAGTTTGTACATGCATAACATTCCCCAGATTCCCATTTAACAATACAACCCCCACTATGTCATTCATCATCTTTCATGGACCTGTATTCTCCCCACCTACCCACCCACCCCAGAGTCTTTTACTTTGGTGTAATATTCCAATTCCATTTCAGAACCAGGATTCTTATACCTGTCCTTGCGCTTTGTGCAAGATGCGCTTAACCCGCTGCACTACCGCCTGACTCCCCACAGTTTTCTAATGAAGAGATACACAAGGTCCATAGACACATGAAGAAATGCTCCACTTCACTTGTCACTAGAGAAATGCAAATTAAAACTACACTGAGATACCATCTCACATCTGAGAGAATGGCTTGCAACAAAACAGGAAATAACAAGTGTTGGAAAGATTGTGAAGAAAAAAGAACTCTGCCCCCCCTGCTGGTAGGAATGCAAAGTGGTGCAGCCCTTTTGGAAGACTATGGAGAGTCCTTAAATAAAAATGGAACTGCTCATGACACAGCAGTACCACTCTTGGGCATTTATCCAAAAGACACTCAAACACTAATTCAAAGAGACATATGCACCCAATGTTTACACTTGCATTAGTCACAGTAGCCAAAGTGGAAGCAGCCTAAAGGCTCATTGTCAGATGACTGGCTAAAGAAGTTATGGGGTACCCACCTGCAGAGGGGTCGCTTCATAAGTGGTGAAGCTGGTCTTCAGGTGTCTTTCTCTCCCACTCTCTATCTTCCTCTCCTCTCTAGATTTCTCTCTGTCCTATCCAGAAACAACAAAACAACAATAACAACAAGGGCAAGAAAATGGGGGAAAATGGCCTCCAGGAGCAGTGGATTCATAGTGCAGATGCCAAGCCCCAGTGATAACCCTGAAGGGAAAAAAAAAAAGAAGAAGAAGTTATGGGATATATACTCTACAATAATAAAAAAAGTGATATTATGTCCTTTGGGATACAAAGGATGGAACTGGAGGTGATTATACTTAGTGAAGTTAGTAAAGAGACAAAAGACAACTACCAGATGGTCTTACTCATGTGAAACCTAGAGGTCTGGTACACATGAACTTGGAAAAAAAAAAAGACAAAAACATTTGGGTGTTGGGGAATGGTGCACTGACATATCACACAGTTTGCCATGCATGTAAACTTGGGGTCGAACTCCTGGTTCACATGGGAGTATCCACATGGGAGGTTTTGCGACCTGTACAGTGGTCTCTCTCTCTCTCTCTCATTGAAAGTAGAAAAGACTGCACTGGGAGTGGTAGGCTGATGCAGGTGTGAAACTCCAGTAAAATCTTGGAGGAAAAAAGAAGAAGAAAGGGGAAAGGGGAAAGGGGCCAGGCAGTGGCACACCAAGTTAAGCACGCATAGTACAAACCACAAGGATCTGGGTTTGAGTCCCCGGCTTCAACTGACAATGAGGTCAGTTCACAAGTGGTGAAGCAGATCTGCAGGTATCTATCTGTCTCTCCCCCTCCTCTCTCAATTTCTCTCTGTCCTATCCAATAAAATGGAAAAGATGCCACTGCCAGGAGCAGAGGATTCATAGTACCAGCACCAAGTCACCGCAATAACCCTAGAGGCAAAAAATAAAAAAAGGAAGAAAGAATAATCATTTGAATGCCTTAATTATTTTTGTGTGTATGAGAGAGAGACTAGAATAATATTTACCTCTGGCATTTGGTGATGTTAGGAACTGAACCTAGGGCCTCTGAGACGTCAGGCACACAAAACTAGTGTGCCACCAATGTGTATTCCCCAGCCCCATTGTAAACATGTTTAAGTGTACAGTTCAGAGTTCAGTGAAGTTCAGTACATTCATACTGTTGTGCAATCCTTACCACTACCCGGCTCCAGAACTTTTCCATGACCTCAGCTGAAACTCTGTCCCCATTAAACAACTCTCCTTTCTCCCACCCCCAGCCCCTGGCAGCCACCTTTAACTCTGTCATTATGACCCTGGATACTCGGTATACCTCTCACATGGCATTTGTCTTCTTGTGACTAGTTTATTTCACTCAGCATGAAGACCTCAAGATTCATCCACAGCATAGCACTTGAAGTAATTTTCCCCCACTTTTTTTTTTTATGGAGATAGGGAAGGGGGGGAGGACTATAGTACTTACGCTTCCTTCAATGCAGTGGGGCCCAGGCTTGAACCTGAGCTACACACACACACACACACACACACACACACACACACACACACCAAAGTAGCACACTATCCAAGTGAGCCATTTTGTCAGCCTGCAACTTCCTTTTCTTTTCTTTTTTCAATATTTAACAACCTTGTTTTATTATTTTTTATTAGTGATTTAATAACAATTAACAAGATTGTGGGGTACAATTCCACATAGTTCCTAACACCAGAGTTCCATATCCCATGCCCTCCATTGATTCCCTATTCTTTATTCCTCTGGCAGTATGGATCAAAGATCTTTATGGGGTGCAGAAGGTAGATGGTCTTGTTGAAGGACAGGAGGTACCTGGGGGGTAATGCCCAGAAAATGGGGATGGTGACAGGTGTGGCTTGGAAAGGTGGAGGTGGGGCTTGGGTTTAAAAACTTGACTTGTGAGCTTCTCACTCTTTTCTGTTCAGATAATCATATAACTAGTAACTTGGCTTCTCTCTCTCCCTCTCTCTCTCCCCCTCTGTCTTTCTCTCTTATGTTCTAACATGTGAATGTTCTCAGGTTTCCCGAATAAAATTTAAAGTTCCTGAAAATCATGCTCTTTCCTCAGTTCTTTGTTGAAATAATGTGTGACAACTTTATTAAATGTTGGGGAAACAAACATTGGTCCCTCTTTCCCCCCCAAACAATCTGACTTCTGTAATTGTGTCTCCACTGGACATGGACATTGACAGGCTGATTTATACCCCCAGCCTGTTTCTATCCTTCCCTAGTGGAGCAGGACTCTGGGGAGGTGGGGTTCCAGGACTCATTGGTGAAGTCCTCAGCCCAGAGGAGTCAGGTTGCAACTGCAATTTAGTGACTGAAAAACATTAAGATATAAAGCAGAACAAATTGTTTAATAATCAGGAACCTAAAGGTAAGAATAGAGCAGATGAGATTTGGGGTCTTCATGTCGGAAGAAGTTAGGAAGGCTATTTTAAATATATTCCAACAGGCCCATGACTTTACTAATTTTTGCCTGAGCCCAACAGTTAACATGCAGGTGGTTTAAGAGAACTGGCTGGGAAGATGGAGTCAGAGTTGGGAATAGGACTAGAAAGCTGGATCAGGGCACACCAGGTTAAGCGCACATAATGCAACTTCCTTTTCTGAGATAAAAAGGATCCCACTGTATGTCTAGACCATGTTGTGTTTATCCCTTCAGCGCTGACGAGCATTTGAGTTGCTTCTAACTTTCAGCTACTATGATCATGTTGCTATGAACATGAGTGTGCAAATACTACTTTGGGGTCTTATTTTCCATTTTTCTGGGTGTGTACTCTGATGTAGAATTGCTGAGTCACGTGACAAACCCATGTTTAATTTGAGATAGAAGTAGCAGTATTTGAGTGCCAATTGAGTGCTGTACCAGATCTGAGCTTGGGTCTGTGCAGTGACTAGAGGTCAAGTTTTTAGCCAGGCCTGTTGGACTCCAAAGTCAAACTCTTCTCTGGGCAACACAATGGAACCCAGCCTTAAAGAGGAGCCACGCCTGGAAGCTGTTAGCAACAATACTCCTCTTAATTAACAATTAACACCTTAGCAGGAATCACTTGCTGACAGGAGAATGGGTTGCCCTCCCCCTCTTCTCCTGTCAGGTGATACACTGCTTCCAGCTGGTTCCTAGACACAGCTGCTCTTTCTCCTGCCTCCCACCCTTCCCCCACACATGTCACTAGGCCTCCCCCATTTCCTGGCTAAGGCCCACAAGATTCAGCTCCAGCCTATCCTGTACTTTGGAAGTCTCCCAACCACATCCCCCAGGAGGTTTCCCTCTTCCTCACTTCCCTGAACTCCAGGGGGATCTGGAGTTGTCCACCAAGACTTTGCACAACTATCTAGATGCTATCTCCAGGTCACAGACTTACTCCTGGGGACAGTTCACGATAATGACTGGCATCTCCCTGTGCCCAGCAGCTGAATGAATGAGTGAATCACTTAATCAACAACAGCAGGAGAGTCAGTGACAAAGAAAGAGAAGCACCAGAATTATCTTCCTCTCTTTCACTGTTTGTGTCAGCCCAGGCTGTGGGCTGCTCAGAATAATCCTCGTGCCACATTTGGCATTTGGCACTTGGCATCACTGCGAAAGCCTGAGACATTTTAGTGTTGGAGACTCCCAGGAAAAGTGACAGAATTCTCTTCCTGGAGACTTAGGCCCACGTGGTTGCCCCAAGGAAAAGGAGAAGAGACTCCCAGTGTTCGTAGAGACTGCAGGTTCTGAGGAAAGCCAGATCCCAGTGGGATGGATTATATGTGATTCCTCATTTACTCTCTTGATCACACACCCCAGTGATCAGCTGGGCCCTTTCTCTGTGTAAAGCACCCAGTTCACATCAGGCCCCTCTCTTGTGTCCAGCCTCTGCTTCTCTGGAGGAGAAGAGGAGAGGATTCTCTTCTTCAGGGGCCTTCTCTTCAGGACTTCAGGGGGAGGCACAGTCTAGCCCTTGGGCAGGAAGCAGGTGGCTGCACTTGCTGCTAAACTCCAATCTCTGGGAAGCACCTGCCTCACTGCAGGCTCAACCAGAGCTCTGGCATTTCACATCAGGGCTGGTAGACAGATACCAGGGACAGGCTGGGAGGCAAAGGGGCAGCAAGCAAGGGGCCAAGTATTCAGCATTCAGCATCCTAGCTGCTGCCGTCCAGAGGCAGGCAGGGGGCAGATCCATAAAAATGTACAAGCCAGAGTCCTCTCCAGATTCCCAAAGGCCCACCCCACAAGATGTCTCAAGGTTACTCCCAACAGCATGCATGAGACCCCCAACTGGTATAGAGAGCTTTGGGATCCATGGTCCAAGCACATGCAAATGTCATGAACAGTGCTACTGTGTTGTGGGTTCATGTTCACTTCTCCAGAGCCCTGGCTTATGTTCACTGGATGGGAAGACTGCACAGTGGTTATGCAGATAATTTGTATGTTAAAAGTTCCAGGTTTGGGGGACGCTGGAGTTTAAAAAAAAAAAAGTTCCAGGTTTGAACCTCAGCACTATCAGTAGCCAGAGATGAGCAGTTAACAAGGATCAAAAAATCCAGGTGGGCAAGTTAAAAAAATAATGAATGAATGAATGAATGAATGAATGAATGAATCCTGGTATGTGCTCAGAAGTGGAACTGGAACTGAGAAAAGTATAACACGTACAGACAGTCATGAGATCTGGACTTCATTGGAGAACAAGGACTTGTGTTCATTTTCCTCACAGAGGAAGCACTTAAGCAACGCTGTGAGTCATACTTGCCATTCAGAATTGAATGGCAGCACCCATCCATGAGGTCCTCACATGGGTCCTGTCCTCACTTGGTCCTGTAAGGGACCAAGGGGTCAAGACTTTTGCCAACCACTCGGGTCACCAGTAGAGGAGACTCTGTGTTCCCCAGCCTCTCTCAGCTGCATCTCTAGGGGGACTTTGAGACTAAGACCACATTGTTAAACTGGCTGTTCCAGGGAATTCTGGAAAAGGAATAGGGGTTCTGTGTGCCCTGGAGTCTGTGAATTCATTCATTCACTGCCCTTCATCCTACTCTGTAGCAAGGTGGTGGGGACCCAGTGGCCCTGTTAACTGAGTGCATTTACTATAGGGAGCTTAACAGAAATGCAGAGACACAGGGGTAGCAAGTAATGGGGAGGGTAGTGGGAAGGTATCCAGGATTTGTGTGTCCTCAAGAAAACAAATTCATGCAAATTTCTTTTTCCTTCTAGTACAGAAATGAGTTGAGCTCAAACTCCCTAACACCCCACCTCCCTGGTGTCATCTTGCATATTATTATATCCACCTGGCATTTGTTTGCTCTTTGTGTGAGATGTGAAGTTCATGAGCTCATTCAGTCCCAAGACCCTTTGAAGGAGGTGTGATCTGCACCCTAAAGATAAGAAAGCTGGGAAGTAAGATAGCGCACCTGGGAGGGTACCTATATACAGTCAAGGCTGGGGTCCCTGGTACATCACATGGCAATACCACAGCACTTGGGGGAACCTTCCATGCTGTGGCATCTCTCCCCACTTCTCTGAAAGCATCACCCCAGAGGGGCTGAGCAGTGGCTCACACAGTTAAGCTCACAGGTAACCATGTGCAAGGACCTGGGTTTGAATCCCCATTCCCCAGCTGCAGGACATATGCTTTGTGAGTGGTGAAGCAGCTCTGCAGGTGCCTCTCTTTCTCTCTTCCTCTCCCTCTCTGGCTTCCTCTCCTCTCTCAATTTCTCTCTGTCCTATAAAATAAAATAAAATAAAATAAAATAAAATAAAAAGGGGGGGTGACCACCAGGAGTATGGTGGGTTCATAGTACCAGCACTGAGTCACTGAGCCCCAGTATAACTATGGTGGCAAAATAAATAAATAAAAAATAAAGGAGCCCCAGGGGCAAGTTATAAAAGCAGAGCTGGGATGGAATCATCAAACAGGTCATTTCAGGAAGGACTTGTTCTCAGCTCTCCATGTGTGAAGAAACTGAGGCTTAAATGAGCTGATTTAATTTAGCCAAAACAGATGACTGCTCACTGAAAGACCTAGAACTGGAGCCCTCAGCCCAATTTAAGATTACAGTTTTATTCATTTATGTATTTGCCACCAGGTTTATCTCTGGGGCTTGGTGCCTACATAGCTAATCTACTGCTTCTGGCAACTTCCCTCCCTCCCTGTCTTCCTCCATTTCTCTCTTTCTTTTTTCCTTCTTTTTTTTGTATAGGATAGAGACAGAAAAATTGAGAGAGGAGACAAAAAGAGAAAGAGAGATACCTGTGGCACTGCTTCGCCAGTTGGAGACTGGGGGGCTTGAACCCAGGTCCTTGCTCATGGTGACATGTGCACTCTACAGAGTGTGCCACCACCTGACCCAATGTATATACTTTCCATTCCCTTCACACTCACAACCCACAGCTGGGCCTCCACATCTTCGCACAGTAGGTCTCATCCATCCTCAACACCTTTCTCACACCCTGTCCTCTCAGCCAGCTCTGCATATCATCACAGCCATCTGCTCAGGCCAACTTAAAATGGGTTCCCTCCAGAAGCTCTCCCTGCTACTGAGCCCTGCTGCCAATTCTTGCTGCCCTTCCTAGTCAACTATTGCATTAGATTATGGGCCACTGAATGTGCCCTGGGCTTGTTTCACACATGGAGGCTTTGTTCTTGCCCCTCTTGCCTTCCTGAAAGAACAAGTGCCAGCTATGTGAGATGCTGCAGTGCTAACAGCCCTAAGAGGTCCACTCCAGAGTGCATGAGCCCCTTTGTGGGTCGAGAGACCATTTCCAGATCCACCACATCATCTAGCACAGTGCTGGCCACCAGGTGTTGGATCAGTTCCACACAGTATGCTTTATTGTTAGAGCATCTGAGCATCCATCATCTTTATGAATCCTCCAGAAGACCTTGAGAGGTGAGTGTAACTGCCCTGAGGGCCTTATCTATAGTTAATGTGACTAGCTGACTAGTAGAATAGAGAATGGAGCCAGATTTTCTGGCCTCATAGGAAAGGCTTTCTCCTCTGCTTAGACCACTGACATAGGACAAACTCTTTATTATTTTATTTAAAAACAAATTTCAGAGCCAGGGAGATAGCATAATGTTCATGCAAAGAGACTCTCATGCCTGAGGCTCTGAAGTCTCCAGTTCAATCCCCTGCACCACCATAAACCAGAGCTGAGCAGTGCTCTGGTAAAAAAAAAAAAAAAAGAAAGAAAAAGAAAAAAGAAAGAAAGAAGAAAGAAAGAAAAGAAATTCATTGTGGGGGTGGTGGTGATTTATACCACAGTTGTTAACATGTTAAATGAGATAAGCCAGAAAGAGAAGGATGAATATTTTCTTTTATGAGAGAGAGAGAGAGATGTTTATGATGGTGCCAGAGATAAGACTTGGGACCTCTGTGTACAAACCACAGTGCTATCTCCCAAGCTCTAGGCCCGACTCTTTTCATAGATTAGTGTTGTGACTTTATTTATTATTTATTTATTTATTTATTTATTTATTTATTCTTTTCTCCTGGCACAGAGCCAGGAGAAGAGAATGCCAGCAAATGGCTCTAAAGGTGGGTGGTTTGGGCCTGGGAAGTGTTATAGTGTGTATGGCACTGACCTTGGTAGCACAAAATCCTCAGTTTTATCTTCAGCATCCCATGTACCAGAGTGATACTCTGGTTCTCTCTTCCTCTCTCACTCACCCTTGTTATCTCACTATGTTGTGTTAAAAAAATAAATCAAATATTAAAATTAAAACATAAATAAGCTTGAGTCAGAGGGTGGAGGTGGTCAGATGCTTATCAGGTAAAAGCCGTGAATTAGTACAGCACCTGGGAAGGCTGAGTCCTGGTTAAAGAGAAGGCTTTCTCCATTACACCCCTTCTCTCCCCACCCCACACACCCAAGGGGTTCATGCATGATCTTGGGCCTGCAGGGTCCCTGACACACTCATGACCACAAAGACCCTTCCTCTAGTAGGAGGGGAAAGAAACACACCAGAAATCTGTTAGTGCCTCATGAGGAGCGAGTTGTCAGGGCAGGGGCTGCTGGGGTTGTTCTGCCTGTGATGCTGCAGGAGGGGACCAGAAGCAGAGCTGCTTCTCGAAGGCAGTGGCATCCTGCATTGGGCCTCTCTGGAGCCATGCTGCCAAAAAGGAGGATTAGGCTTGCATGAAACTGTTCTCATCCTCAGCCAGATGGCCTGAGCGATTTGGGGTGCATCCAGGAGCCCAGCCCCTTTTCTCTCCTTCAAGCCAACCAGTCAGCCACAGCTCAATCTCCCCAAGACTCAGGAGGGTAGCTGGGGTTAAGGTGGCAACCCTTCTGCTCTGGTGCATTGTGGGACCTCCTGGTGCCTGCTTTGCACCTACTATGCAGCTCAGAACAAAGTACTGTGGTTCTTTTCCACATCTCCATTTTGTCATTTATCTGTCTACATTGTGGAGAAGGTTGGGCTTGGAGCTGGGACCAGGGCTGAGTGTGTGACACCTGCTTTGTGAGAGCAGCCCTGGCACCAAATGCTTCCTCTAAACTCTGCACAGCTTCCTGCTCTGGAAAATTCAGAATTAATTGAATGACATGTGCAGCGATTACGGGAAGAAGGAGCCGGGGTCGGAGGAGGACTGTCTGTGGATCCTGCCAAGGAGACTAGGAGTTAATTCAACCTGTCACTTTAGACTGAACTGCCTTAGCAGGTGTCAGAGGAGTGGACACCTCATCTATGCCAAATGCAGGGCACAGCCTGAGCACACATTCTGCAGAGCTGGCTGCAGCCTCCAGAAGGCTCCCAGAGCTGCTGCCCAGGTCAGAACAGGCACAGCTGCAGCTGCAGCAGCAGCAGCAGCAGCAGCAGAACCCTTTGATTCCAGCCTGCTGCCTTTAGTCCCCTTCAGCTCACCACCTACTGTGTGCTCAGAAGGTTGCCAAGGTTACAAGTAAAGCAGTCTGAATTAAGGAAGTTTGCCGGGATGAGATGACCTGCATTACCAGGGAGAATCTTAACTTTTACCAGTCTGAACTCTGGTGAGAGCAGGGGAATATGCACACTCTCAATATCACCTAGAATGCCAGTGGCTGGCACAGGGTGTGAATCAACATAGGTTAGCTGAGCACTGAATAAATTCCTGGGTCATTTACATTGAGCCAGTGCATCACTGCAACTCTACAGGGAGTTAGGACTCAGTGTGTCTCTGCTGATTGTGCCTTCCCAGAATCTCTTAGTTTCTTTCTTACTCTTCTTCTCTCACACCTTCTTCTCTCCACCCTACCCTACCAGACCCATGTGCTGCACTTTTGCATTCAATGTCGAAGTCCATGTGTCCCCAGCCCAAGCTCCCTAGGAGCACTAAAATGAGCAGGTCAGGGTTTTCACAGATGCACTCACAAATGCTTAGCCTGGCTGGACAGCCCCAGACAGAGCTGGGTATATTTTTAGCTCTGTGGTTATCTAGAAAGGTATTGAGATGCAGTTGCTGTTACAGACACCCGGACAAATCAGTATTCTGCAACTGGCCTCCCCACACCAGCACTTTCCATTCAGTGTCTGAAAAGCAAGTGTTGCCATGGAGACTGAGTGCCAGGGCAACCAAACTTCTGGGTGGGAGACAGCCACACAGGTAGAGCTCCTGGCCAATGGCAATCCAAGAGTTCCTCTCCCAGTCTCTCCTAAAAACAAAGGATGACAGAAACTACTCGCCTCTGAAAGGCACCACCAGGAGATTGAGGAAGCTCTCTCAGAAACTTCTCTCAGAGAGGCATGATTCTATCTCTTTGACCTGTCGTCAGACTAGGTCTATTCTCTGTTGTTTTGTCCAAGGTCTCGGACAATTTCAGAAGCAGTCTGGAAACTGCTTGAGGAGAAAGGTGTCAGGACCATTTTGCAGTTGAGGCCAGACCTGGAAATAGTTATTGATAGAATACCAATTCTTCACTGGGCTGGCTGGGAGAGGTGACTTAAGCCAACCCTGGAGTCATTTGAATTACAGTAAACCACTTTTCTGGATAGCACTACAGTATTTTCTTATTTTTAAAAAATGTTTCATTTACTTATTATTGGATATAGAGAAAAATTGAGAGGGAAGGAGGAAGAAGAGAGGGAGAGAAGGAGAGAGACCTGTAGCACTGCTTCACTGTTTATGATGCTTTCCTTCTGTAAGTGGGGACTAGGAGCTTGAACCCAGGTACTTGGACATTGTAATGTGTGCACTCAACCAGGTGTGCCACCACCTTATTCCATCTTATTTTATTTGTGTTACCACTTGGGGATACAGCCAGTATAGGTGATCCTCATTCTCCTCATTCATTCATTTTCATTCATTCTTTCATTCATTCATTCTTTCTTTCTTCTCTTTCTTCCTTTATTTCTTTCTCTCTTTCTTTCATTCTTTCTTTCTTTCGTTCTCTCTTTCTTTCTTTCTTTCTTTCTCTCTTTCTCTCTTTCTTTCTTTCTTCCATTCAACAGACATTCCCAGTGTAGCTGATAGGTTAGGAAACCAAGATCATCCAAGAGGTTAAGCGACCTACCTGCAGCTACACAGGCAGTAAGAGATGGAGCAAGAGAAAAGGAGGATTTGTCTAGTCCTTGGATGAGGAGTGAGAAGAGCCCAAAGGAGCTATGAGCATCAGCTAGCCTTTCCCACTTCACAGTAAAGAAACTGAGACCCAGACAGAGTACAACTTGGCCACTTAGGGAGAACAGGACCAGGCTGCTTTCATGTTGTATTGTTGGGACCAGTGACACAAGATACCCAAAAGATTACTCAGACACTAGAGTTCTATGTCTGAGAGCCTGAGGTAACCTTCCTTGATCCACACCACTGCACCACTGCACCACTGTACCACAATAGGAGTGAGTGCTGACCAGCAATGAAAAGGTTCTCCTTAGGGCCAGGGTCTTTTCATTAAGAGGTAGGTCTGAGCAAGAATCAGAACAAACAATAGGCTGGTGTGATAACTGAATGCAAATTCAGCATGTAAATGACTGCTTCTTATCAGAAGCTTGCTGGTAGTAAAGGTTAAGACATTAAATGTCCTGGAGCTGTGGCTGTTGCCTTTTAACCTCGCTATGTTTGAGGAATATGCAGTAACTTACTGGAAACAAAACTGTTCAGGCACTGATTTAGATACATCTAATATGAATGTTCCCCAACACAATCCACTTCTCTTTGCCCAGAACTCTTTTCAGAAAGATACACTGCTCCCAAACTTTGACCAAATATGTACTGTGTCAAGTACTGTTTGCCAGCCAGGGAAGTGATCTTCTCTCTCTCTCTCTCCTTTTAAAATTTATTAATGAGAAAAATAGAAGGAGAGAGGAAGAGAGAGAGAGACAACCAGTCATCACTCTGGCACATATGCTACCAGGGATTGAACTCCAGACCTCATGCTTGAGAGTCCAATGTTTTATTCACTGCACCACCTCCAAGACCATATGATCTTTCCTCTCTCTCTCTCTCTCTCTCTTTCACTACTGTAAGTAAATATATTTTAAATTTAAAAAGAAATCCAGGTGTTTGAAGTCTGTGTTAAGAGTTCAACATAACCATCAGGATGTAAGTTCCTTATAACTTTTTTTCATCATTGTCCCTAGCATATGGACTCAATACTAAAATATCTAATGTGGCTGCTGAAGTCTTAACCATCTACATTCCATATGCCACATCCAGGAAGGAAAGAGAAGAGAAATGAGTAAAAGGGCGTTTGCCTGCACTATCCACTCCTCTTCCTCCTTTAGACATCTTCTGAAACATTCATTTAAGTTTCACTTGTAACTCACTAGCACTTGCTAGTTAGAAATCAGTAGTGCAGCGGGTTAAGCGCACGTGGCACAAAGCACAAGGACCGGTATAAGGATACTGGTTCAAGTCCCCTGGTTCCCCACCTGCAGAGGAGTTGCTTCACAGGCAGTGAAGCAGGGCTGCAGGTGTCTATCTTTCTCTCCACCTCTTTGTCTTCCCCTCTCCTTTCCATTTCTCTCTGTCCTATCCAACAATGACGACACCAATAACAACAACTACTACAACAATGAAAAACAACAAGGGCAACAAAAGGGAAAATAAATAAATAAAAAAAAAGAAATTCCATCATTTGCTTGGGCTTGTTGCTACCCTGAGAAAATTGGAATTTGTGATAGGAATAGAGAGTGGGCAAATGATACTAGGAGCAGCCAGTAATTTCTGCCATAGGTACTCTGGTAGGTACTCTATAGGAATATTATATACACATTAGAACATATATTGTTATATATATAAATGTGTAGTTGTACATATACAATCACCATATGTTGATTATAAGATCTAGGAAGGGTTAAGCCTGTTAAGGCTTCTTAGTCAGGGATGTAGTTCAGTGGTAGAGTACATATATGAAGTGCTGAGTTAATTTTCAAGCAGACAAAATAAATAAAACAAAACCTTTTTCTGTACTTTCTACAATTTCTGTATTATGTGTGTATTCACTAGGCAATAGGAAAAACACCCCATCTAGAGTTGAGCTGTGGAACATGCAGTTGAGCGAAACAAATTACCATACACAAGAATCTGAGTTCAAACCCCTAGTCCACATCTGTAAAGAGGAAGCTTCACAAGCAGGGAAGCATTACTACTGGTATCTCTCTTCCTCTCTTCCTATCTATTTCCCCTTTCCTCTCAACTTCTCTGTGTCTTAGACAAACAAACAAACAAATAAACAAACACTTCATCTATCTTCCTTATCACCCACACAGGTGATTACTACCCATGCCCAGAATTACTTATGTTATGCTTCTTTCATAAAAATGACACACAATAAGTCTTTCCTTTCTTCCTTTCTTTTTCTTTTTTTTCATCATCAGAGCACTGTGCAGCTCGGGCTTATGGTAGCAGAGGGATTGAACTTGAGGCCTGGAAGCTTTAGGCATGAGTCTTTTTGCATAGCCACTATGCTGGCTGCCTGCCCTGACATGAAAATGCAAGGTATGAACAAATCTTCTGCAGAGCTGGTAGAAATTACCCTTAGAAAAACTTTGGCACAGAAGTGGTAACTTCACCATGGAGCTAGAGAAAATCATAGCCTCCTACAGAGCCAGCTAACTTCACCCTGAGCTTCCCTGGTCACCAGTCACCAGCTCATAGTGTCTGGGAGCACCTCCCACACAGTCTCAGTCTCCTCACACTGAAATCTGAAGTCCTCTGGAGCTGCTGCATTGCTGGGATTCTTGCTCGCCTGGAGTCATGCTCAACAGCAGGAGTGGACACTGCAGATCTGCAGGGGAGCCTCAGCCCTTGCACAGCTGTTCACTAATGGCTCAGGCTTTGGGTGGGTGGGAGCTGTTCTCCTTGAGGGCCTCTAAGGTAGGTCAAGGTTAAGGAGGAGTCACACAGCAGCCAAAGTCTGGACCCGAACAGCCCTGAATCTTGTCACCCAATGGACACGATTCAGGAGCGAGCCAGGAGGTTTGGGGAGACAGCATAGTAGTTATGAAAAAAAGACATTCATGTGGCTAGGAGGTGGCCCACCGGGTTGTCACAATGCACAAGGACCAGGGTTCAAGTGTCTGGTCCCATCTGCAGTCGGGAAGCTTCACAGCTATAAAGCAGGGCTGCAAGTGTCTCTCTCCTCTATTTTTCTGTCCCCTTTCAATTTCTCTGTCCTATCAAAATAAATAAAATGAAACAAAAATTAGAAGACATTCATGCCTGAGACACAAAAAATGTCACTGGTTGAATCCCCAACACCACCTAAAGCAGGAGTTTAGCAGTGTTCTGGCAAAAGAGAAGAGAAGAGAAAAGAAGAGAGGAAAGGAGAGGAATGAATTAGGGGCCAGCATCAGGGACAGCTAGGCACTTTCTCTTGTGAGGTACTTCTTGACAATATTTAATTGGTAAGTAATGTTTTGTCTATGTCTTGTAAAAAAAAAAAAGAATTCTTTCAAAGGGGATCATGTGAAAAAGCAAGGATCTATAGCTTCAATATGGGATTGAAACTCATGAGAAAATACAGATTCTCTTAAGGCATCCTAGAATCTTTCTGCAATCTTTACTAATTAGACACCAGCTTTATTTGCAACATCTATTCAATCCCGCTGTGCTCAGGAGAAATACCTGATTTCTCAGTCTCACTTGGAGGTGTCCATAGGGCTGGACAGTGAAATATGGGTCAGCATCTCTGAGAAAGCTGTTGGTTCCTAAATAAAAAAGGAAAAATCCCCAGAGGTGAAGATTCTGCCTCTGAACTGCAACTTTTTGCTCTTCCTGCCTGGAGTTAAGATGATGCCTGGGACTCAAACAGCCAGCTTACCTTCCCTAGCAAGGAAACCTGGAGCTAGGACAACAAAGCAGGGAGCTGGAAGGGTTTGAAGTCTCTTGTTACTTTCTTGACAGCATTGCTAGCAAAGAGGATTATCTGAGAATGCAACAAGACTGGGATCACTCCAGGAACCCACCAAGCCACAGGTGAATGCAAACATGTGTGACTCATGGACAGAAGGAGTTAAAGAGAGATTCCTGAGTAGGGCTAAAAGTCTGCACCTACTCGGGAACAGCTGGTACCAGTCCGACAGTCTGCCAGTTGAAACAGCACCTCCGGTCTGAGTTTAAGTGGTGGTAACACACCAAGTTAAGCGCACATAGTGCAAAGCACAAGGACCAGCTCCAGGATCCCGGTTCAAGCTCCCAGCTCCCCACTTGCGGAGGGTCGTTTCACAAGCGGTGAAGCAGGTCTACAGGTATCTGTCTTTCTCTCCCCGCCTCTCTATCTTCCCCTCCTCTCTCAACTTCTATCTGTCCTATCCAACAACAGCAGCAACAGCAATAACAACAATAGCAGCAGCAATAACAACGGAAAAAAAGATAGCTTTCAGGAGCAGTCACCACACCCCAGCATTAACCCTGGAGGCAAAAAAAAAGTTTTAAAAAGTATATATAGATATAAAATAAGGTTCTGAGTTCAAGCCCTCACTCTGCACCTACAGGGTGCACAAGCAATGAAGATAAAGACAGATAAGATAGACAAAGAAAGATAAGATAAAGAAAGATAAGAAAGATAGTGAAGCAACTCCTCTGCAGGTAGGGAACCGGGGACTCGAACCAGTATCCTTCACAAGCAATGAAGCAATGCTACAGGTGTTTCTCTTTCTCTCCCCCTCACTATCTCTTATTCCTTCTCAGTTTCTATTGTCTTATCAAATAAAAGGAGGCAAAAGAAAAAAAAAGTATGTATTTAACTGCATAGAGGACCAGAGCACTGCTGTACTATATGCAGTGCCAGGGATGCATCTCAGAACCTTATTCATGCAAGTCCTGTGCTCTACCACTAAAACCACCTTCCTGGACATGGAATCAGTAAGATGTTAAAACTTCATAAGAAAAGAACGATGGTTATCATCAGTCAGATTTTTCTCATTTTGACCAATAGCTCTTTGGGTACCCACTATATGTTTTTATAATCTTCACAAAATATGTGAAGACTTTAAAAGACTCATGCAAAGAAAACTGGATTGGGGACATAATTAAGAAAAGAAATAGCAAGAAGAAAAATCTAGAATGACATTTCCCTTTTGGGATAATTTCTTTATTAGCCATATTCTAAGGCAAAAGCCATGAAAATCCAATTGGAGCTGAAAATTGTTGACAAAAAATTCAACAATTTTAAGATACTTTTCTCAAATATGGTTGCCATTATTATTAATGAAGGCTATTGACCTATGAGGTTTTGATTTGAGAAATTAGCTAATGATTACAGAATGCATCCAAATTAGCAAGATATTTAAAAATTAAACATCTAAGCCACGAATATAAACTTCCTCAATTATTCCTGCTTAAAATCATTACAATATTCACTCCAGTACTCAACAAAATTTTATTAAATGTAATGATAAACATTACAAGAGTTTTTTGGTGTTTCTTAATAATTACACAACACAAAAGTCACATACCCTTAGGGAAATACTTGCTTTTTGTACCATGAAAAATGACTGAAATAATGCACAAAAATCAACATGGCAACAAAAAAAATGCAGCCTTTCCTCAGTAGACAGTATTGACAGATGCCTTAAAAAATCACTAAAATGTTTAAGGAATGACTGTGAGAATAATTTGCTCTTTATAGAAATTTGCTGTAGGTTTGATTAATCACATCAAGATTTTTCTAACAACTCAGTTACTGGGTCTTGCTAGATATTGCTTAGGTACTAGAAATACATGAGGAAAAAAGACTATTTTTGAACAACTGCAGAAAAGACATGTGGGAGAAGAGCTAATGACTTCCTTAATAAAAATGCTTTATGGGAAAACAATTGATGTTAATAAAAAGAGGAGCCTGGGATGTGATTACAAAGATAGAACCACACTTGATAACTACTCACTCAGTGGCGACAAAGTTACAGCCAGATGTGCACAAAATACTGTTGTTGTTGACATTAATTTTTTTTTAATCAGGCTTTTAAAATGTAACCATTTTTTTCCCCCAGAACCCAGGCCTCACTGCTCACGGTTGCCTTTCTTATTTATTTACTTATTTATTTATTTATTATACTGCCACTGGGGCTCAGTGCCTGCACAATAAATACACCACTCTTAGAGGCCATACCCCCCCTTTTTCTTTCTTCTTTCTCTATATTTTTTAATAGGGCAGAGAGAAATTGAGAGGAGAAGGGAGATAGAGAAGGAGAGAGAAAAATATACCTGCAGGCCACTTTTGAAGTTTCCTCCCGGCAGGCGGAGAGCAGGACCTCAAACACCAGGTACATGGTAACACACATGGTAACATACATGGTAACATGTGCACTCCGTCAGGTACACCACCACCTGGGCCTCTAAGAGTTGCTTTATTCATTCAGGGTTGCTTTTTTCATTTGAGCCATGTGCGCTTACCCCATGTGCTACCGCCTGACCCCTCTTTTTTCATTTGAATAGGGAGACAGAAAGAAAGAAACAGAGATAGATAAATGTCGTATGCTTTACATTGGTTTGTTCTAGCCCTCCCCCGCCAAGAGAATTGGATGAGTCCTGTTAATTTCGGGCCTGCTTGGCCCCGCCCCAAGGAACCCCGGGAGAGTTTCAGGGTTTCAGAGTAAGAGAGAGTGCCAGAGAGACAGAGTTCCTGGGTTCCTGAGTTCCAGAGTAAGAGATGGTTCCTGAGTTCGAGAGTAAGGGAGAGTGCTTGTGCCGCCGCAAAGAGACAGCGGAGTTCTGTTTGGTGATTAGTTTGTCTTAGTTTGTGAATCGTTGTTCCTGAATAAAGAAATACAGCTTCCCTGCCCAGCCGTTGTCTCCGCGTCTCTGTTACCCGCCGTGAAGCTAGCCGGCCCGGCAAGAGCTTCAGAAATTTTAACAACAGATAAACACTATGGCACCTCCCATGTGGTACCAAGGTTTTGCATATGGAAAGTCATTTGTCCTACCAGTTGAGCTAGCTCTCTGACTCAAAGTGTACAGGGTTTTTTGGTTTTGTTTTTGGTTTTTTGTTTTTTTGCTTCTAGTGTTACCACTGGGGCTCAGTGCCAGTACTATGAATCCTCAGCTCCTGGCAGCCATTTTTCCCATTTTATTGGACAGGACAGAGAGAAATTGAGAGAGAAAGAGGAGATAGAGAGAGAGAAAGACACCTGCAGACCTGCTTCGCCACTTGTGAAGTGTCCCCCCTGCAGGTGGGGAGTGGGGACTTGAACCAGGATCCTTGCATAGGTCCTTGCACTTTGTAGTATGTGTGCTTAACCAGGTGCACCATCGCCTGGCCCCTGATTTTTAAAAAAATATTGATTTTATTATATTTGATAGGACAAGAGACATTGAGAGGGAAGGGAGAGAAAAAGAGAGAGACAGATACCTGCAACACTGTTTCACCACTTGTGAATTATCCCCCCCCCCATAAGTGGGGACCAGGGGTTTGAAACTGGGTCCTCGTACATAGTAATGTGTGCACTCAACCAAATGTGCTAATAGCCAGTCCTGTGTTATAGATTCTTTACAGCATTTTGTAGTGGATATGGGGGAACAAGGAAGATCTTTTTATCATATAAAGGTTCCCAGTATTCTCACTAAGCAAGTTTACAAAAGGGTGATTGAATTTAAAGGTAAATCTGGTTTTTCTTTTCTTTTTAATGCTTTTTTTAATTTTCCTTATATTTGATAGGACAAAGAAGAATTGAGAGGGGAAGGAGAAAGAGAAACAGCTACAGTACTGTTTCACCATTCGTGTAGCTCCCCTTACAGGTGGACACATATTTTTTATAAAGATAAATATTTCTTGTTTCCATGATAACAACAGCTGTTGGGCTTTTTAATAAGCACTCCTACCTGTCTAATAGAAAGGTGGTATTTTATCATCTTTAAACAAAAACATTTTAAAAATAGGGCCAACAAAATAATTCATCTAGTTTGATTCCCCTCCAGGTTGAAAGAGTTTCTCACTATGGTCTCTCTCCCTCTTTCTTTGTCTTTCTATCTGAAAGTCTACCTGTAGTGGTAAGCCTCAGTGATGAAAAGAAAAACCTTAAATGGGCCAGGAAAATAGCTCACTTGGACAATGTGCTACTTTGCCATGTGCTAACCCAGGTTTGAGCCTGGTACCCACCTCATTAGGGGACACTTCATGTTGTGGTCTTTATTTATCTCTATCTCTTTTCTCCATCTTTGTCACTGTCTTTCTGTCTGAAAAAGTTGTTGCAGTGGTCTTGAAGGTGGATAAAGCATTAAGCTCTCAAGCATGAAGTCCTGAGTTCAATCCCCAGCAGCACATGTGCCAGAGTGATGTCTGGTTCATTCTCTCTCTTCTTTCTATCTTTTTCATTAAGTAAATAAAATATTATTTTAAAAGAAGTCAACACAGAGTGGTGAAGCCCCAACAACAGTAATGAAAATAATAAAATAAACGCATACTAAGGACAGAGCATTTGAAAACAGATGTTTAGATGTTTCCATTGGCATACAATTTTGCCCAAAGCACTGCTTGTAAAAATCTTTAAATGTCTCATATGTGTACATTTAAAAATAAGTGGAAATAGAGTTTGGTAACTTGTTAAGAAACTTTTTTCATTTTTGTTCATTTTTATTGAGAAACACATGAAGGCATGACTCCTTAAAATCTAAAATCTTTACTTGTTTATATATATTTTTAACTCTTTTTAGATAGAGACAGAAAAGCAGTAAGGCAGAGGGCCAGAGTCAGGGGGAAAGACCAGAGCCCGGAAGTTTTCTTCACTGTGGCAGCCTGGGTCATGCATTTGGCAAAGAAACACACAATCCAAGTGAGTTATTTTGCCAGCCACACAAAATCTTTAAAATGAAGAGTCACCATGGGTTTCTATTCCATTTTGTTAAAATTGTTTTTAAGCTATAATAGACAGGAAAAGGGGTGTGGGGGAGGGTTGCCAGGAGATAACTTACCTGATAAAGTGTGTATTTAACCATGCATGAGGGTCTGGCCACTATATTGGGGCACCACGCCAAGAGGAAGCTATGTGAGTGGTGAAGCAGTGAAGTAGTGTCTTTCCTCTTTCTCTCCTTCTGCTTTTCTGTCTCTATCTTTTACTCTCTGTCTAAAAAAAGAAAGGAAAAGGATAGTCTGCTGGGAACAAGGCAATTGTGAAGGCACAAAAATTCAGCAAAGCTTCAGAAGCAAAAAACAAAAGCAAACAAAACAAAGCAAACTAAAGTACATATAATGGTTGTATAATGTGTACTATATAACAAATAATATATAATAAGAGCATTTTAATTATTAAAATGTTACATTTGCTTAAAATAATAGCAATTATGCAATGTTTATTGCATACTGCCTTGTATACACAAGAATATATGTCATCTCCTGACCTAACCAGAAGTGCTTTTATTCCTTCCTCTTCCTCTTTGCTTCCTGGACTCCCCACACCCCTACCAGTCCCAGTGCCAGAGCCACATGTAAAGATATGAATGTAAAGTTTAGGCCGGCATAGACTTCCCAAACATTGCTCCCTACAGTGCAGGCTTGTTCCCTTCTCCCAGCTTCCTGACACCACTAAACAAGTGCTGGCTTCTGAGCAGTACAGTTGTGTCCCGGGCCCTAGCCCATCCCATCAGCCTTGCCAGTCCTGCCCTGCTCTCCCAGCTCCAGGCACTTCCTACCACCAGATGATGTTAGAACTGGTCTAACCCAAGATGCTGTAGGATCCTGTGTCATTTTTTTAAAATGTCTTATTAACTAATTTTTTTAATGAGAAAGACAAACAGACTAAAGCACTACTCATCACTGGCTTATGGTGGTGTTGGGGATTGAACCTGGACCTTTGAGTCTCAGGTATGAAAGCCTTTTGCATAAACATTATGCTGTCTCCCAGCCCTCAGAGCCTGTGTCTTGTAGCAGCTCTCTGGGCCTGGCTAAAGAGACTTCTGGCTATTACCCTGCCTCTGAGAGCTTTCTTACAGAGTCTTCTGAACAGCAGGGAGAGCTCACTTAGGGTGAGCTACCAGACCTCCATCCAGACTATCAAATCCATGAGACATGACATCCTAAGTCACCCCAGCACCTAGAACAGAGCCTAAGGACATCAGAGCTTACAAGCCAGAAACCTCAGGACTCAGGGCACAACAGTGCCACTGTAGATAGGACATGCCTTTTGGTCATAGTATGCCATCTAGGCTCTGAGAGCACCTATCATCTACACATTTATGGGGAGGGACTGGCCAGGTGTTGTGCCCCTAGAATCACTGCCTGGGGACAGAGTCATAAGGGACAAATGGGGTCAGTCTGTTTTGGGGACAGCCAAGCTACCCAAAGTCAAGGAGCTGAGGGTGAGATGCTGGCTCATCCTTTGGGTCAGAGTTATGGTAATAATTTCTGTTCTGGACGGACCAAAATACATTCTGTAGCATTCTGGGAGATTTGAGTTTATGAGGCATGCTTTAAAAATATATGAGAACTTAAGAGCCTCTTTTTTCCCTCACACCTGTCTGTGGAACATGTCCATACTTCTCAGCTAATATTAGGGCTGTTTATTTTCTAAGGCTGACATTTCCTTGGCCATCTAAGATTGCTGTTGGAGATAGAATGACTGATATTTACTTTGGCACCCTGAGTCCAGAGAAGATTACTGAGGGTAAGTAGGAGTGTGTCTGGACAACACAGACAGACAGACGCCCATAAATATGTGGGCCACTCCAAAAAGGACCATCATCCGACTAGCAGTTGTCTCTATGGTTCAAAGTGACCATTACATAAGGAGTTCAGGAATGGGGGGGATATTTCATGTTGGGAACTGAAATTTCAAGATCCAGTTTTGCAGAGACTAAGAAATAGCTCTTCTATAACCTGGGAGCTGACTTGCATACACAAGAATAAATGTGAATAAAAAGTTGGATTCTCAAGCATGAGTTTGATCCATCACATCAAATGTGCCAGGGGGATAATCTGGTTTTTCTCTCTCCTCCCCCTCCTCTTCATTAATAGATAAATAATTGTTTTTGTTTTTTTTGTTTTGGTTTTTGTTTTTGAGAAAGAAAGAACTCTTCCAATGTGACAAATTATTTTGGGAAATAATTAAGACCAGGTAATAGTTTTCCTTTCCTAAAAGAATATCCGGCTCTTCAGCCTTTGAATGGGGTAGGCTGGAGGGCTCTTATTTAAGGAGGATCACTTCACAAGCATCTCTTTGTCTCCCCTTTGAGTACAAAGCTCCTCTATTCTCTTTGATCAAAAGAACTGGGGTGGGGGTGGGAAGAATCATTTCCCCATGTTAATCCTAGTACAACTGAGGCGGATTAGGTTTCTAGGAGTGAGAGAAAGAAAATACAGACTGGTTGGGGGAGACAGTATATTGATTATGCAAAAAGATATTTATGCCTGATGCTCCAATGTCCCTGTACCACCATAAGGCAGAGCTGAGCTGTGCTCTGGTAGAGAGAGACAGAGATGTAGGAGGGGGTGGGGAGGAGAAAAATGCACAAAAGCAGTTGTAACCTAAAGCATAATTTGTTAGTGCTAGTACTAAGGACAGATTTATTTTACACTCCCGCTCCCCCCCCCCGCCGCCCCCCCATGGACTTTGAAAATCCACAGAAAAAAAATCTCTCCTTTATAATGTTTAGATTTTGAGTCTGGAAACCTTGGAAAACAGATTTACAAGTGGCCTGAGCTAACAACAGAATGCTCAGACTTTCTTCAGCAGCTAAAGCAAACAAATAAGCAGAGCTGTCACCCAGAGAATAGCCCCTAGCAGGCTGGAGTAAGGCTGGTGGAAGAGGGCTGCAGCCTGGGCTCCAAAGGGTCTTTTGGAGAAGGCTTCCCACAAGACTCACCCAGGCCCTTTTTCCCCTAGCAACCCTGGGCACGCAGTCACCTCAGCACACTCTTCTTGGCTACTTGAGTTTCTTAGATTATAATACACTTCTGTCTAAATGTTAGTTGGCACAGGTTTAGAGAGAGAATACAAGTAGACACTATCTCCTATGTAAAACTGGGGAGCAGATTCAGGAGAGGGGCCTAGAGTGTGAGTGGGGGGACAGGCTAGATTATGCCCATCTCCTAATAACATGGAGATGCCAGGTTGGCGATGCAGGTGTTAGCTAAGACAGAGTGGGGTTGGCTCTGGAGTTGATTGTGAGGACAGAAGAACCACCATTGAACATCCGCTGAACAACTCTAGTCTTGAGTGCAATTTACTCAGTGCCCTAACAACTCTGTGGAACAGGAACAGAAACAGAAAGCAAGGACATACTTTAGCTGATCAGAGTCATCCACCCCCACACTACTACAGGGGTTAATTTCTCACCCAGCTAGAGACCTGGAAATTTCTGTAGTTGCAGGGCTGAAATTGTACATTGTGGGTCAGAGGGAGGAGGGGAGGAACTCCAACGCAGAAGAAACGAGGCTCCACACATTAGTTCAGCCCCAGAACAAACTTGAGACTTCTTGAAGGTCCTTCTAAAAGACATTCATGGTTGGTAACACTTATTGGGGCTTTATGATCTGGCCAACCTTGCTTGGAGCACTTAAGATGAAATAACTTGTCTCCTTCAAACAATTCTGGAAAATAGTATGAAAAGTTGACATTTGTGAAGTCATGCTTTAAATGGAGTCAAGGAGCCATTACAGAGAAATTGCATGACCTCTCTCTTTGAACTGGGTCACAGACCTTTGAGCTGGGCCAAAAGCAATTATTTCAAGAAACCATCAAATAAATTATTATTTGAGAAGTCATCCGCATAGAACTGATAATTATCGGCTTTTTAGTTAGAAGATTTCATTTTTTCCTAGAGAATCAGTAACCAATTATGTATAGCCAAAAATAGTGTAAGCTTATTAACACTAATCAACTTTTTTTTAACTCAAAGAAGTTTCAATTGTTATTTAGCCTTCTGATTGTGCTTCAACACTCACAGTGACTTTATTACCCAAGAAGGAAAGCATACTTGCTCCTATCACAAACCCACTTAACACACATGGAGATAATATGTGAGGTGTGTGTGTGTGTGTGTGTGTGTGTGTGTGTGTGTGTGTGTGTGTGTGTGTGTGTGTGTTTCAAAGAACCTCATAAAAACTCTAGGTCTTGAGGCCTGGGAGGCAGTTCTCCATTGGACTCACAGGCATGGATCTTGAGTTTAATCCTTAGCATTGCATGTGCCAGGGTGACGCTCTGGCTTTCCTTCTCCTTCTCCTTCTCCTTCTCCTTCTCCTTCTCCTTCTCCTTCTCCTTCTCCTTCTCCTTCTCCTTCTCCTTCTCCTTCTCCTTCTCCTTCTCCTTCTCCTTCTCCTTCTCCTTCTCCTTCTCCTTCTCCTTCTCCTTCCCCTTCCCCTTCCCCTTCCCCTTCTCCTTCTCCTTCTCCTTCTCTTTCTCTTTCTCTTTCTCTTTCTCTTTCTCTTTCTCTTTCTCTTCTTATTACTAAATAAACAGGGACCAGGTGATGGTTTCATCCAATAGAGTACACACATCACCATGTGAGAGAACCCAGATTCAAGCCCCAATCCCCACCTACAAGGAGAAGCTTCATGAGCAGAGGAGCTATGCTGCAGGTGTAGCTACTTCTGTCTGTCTTCCCTTATTGTCTCCCTCTCTATTATTCTCCCACCCTCCATCAAAAAGAAAGGGGGGGGGGGAATGACCACCAGGAATCATGTAGGCCTGCAAATACCAAGACCCAGTGATAACCCTGGTGACAAAAAATAAAAATAAGTAAATAAATTTTAAAAACAAAAAAAAGAACTTCAAGTCTCAGCACAAACTTCTTGAAATTGGCCTGGGCACACAGCAAATAAATGTTTTACTTACATAATTACCTCTTGAATTTCAGAATTGGCAGTAGGTACTGCGAGTGACTAACGCCATTTTGCAGATGAGGAAAGGGAAACTCAGAAAGGTTAAACAACATGCTGAGAGATATAGAACACAAACGTCAGAGGGCCCAGCATTTTGCTCATGACTCTGGTCTTTGCTTTCTGCTCATCATAACAGTCACTATTCCTGCCCCTGACAGTACCAGTTGCTGAAATGAACTCTTGATAAGAAACCCTGGTTTTTTTCTTTGTTGTTGTTATTTGTTTGTTTTTTGGCATCATATCCCAGAGGGCCTTGATACTAATAAATACTTGATTTTAAAAAATATTTAATTATTATTTATTATTATTTTTTAATGAAAGAAGGATACAGAAAGAAAGATCCAAAGAGAAAGATCAGAAAGAACACTCCTCAGTTGTGGCTTATGGTGGTGCTAGAGATTGAACCTGGGAGCTCAGAGCCTCAGGCAGGAAAGTCATTTGGCAGACCCATTATGTTGTCTCCCCATCCAACCAGGAAATATCTGAAATCATGGATTCCTGAAATCCCTGATATTCCCCCACCCTCACCCCAGGTACTGATTATCAGGGGGATGCTTGCTCCTTTTGAGGTCCCTCTCACCACCACCTGGCTAGCTCTCTTGGGGCACCCTCTCTGGGCAGGTTGAGCAAACAGCCTGCAGCAAAACAAACTGCAAGGCCCCAGAGGGGCCCAGCTCCCATTTAGCCAGCAGCTCTGAGTCTCTGTGGGCAGTGCCCAGGGGAGGCACTGCTATTCATCACTTGACTCAGACCTGGGGGGGCAGGGGCACTGAGGAGAGAGACACTGGCTTTCTGAGAGCTGAGGGGACAACAAGGAGGTGCCAGAGCAAGAGAATGTAGCATCAAACCTCTGGGATGCTTCTAAGCAATATGGCTTCTCCATGGTTGCTCCATTCTGCTGCAGAAGGACACGGTGTTTTTCTTGTTTGCTATTTATACTGCAGTTGCTGTCTAGGGGGTTTTCTGTGAAGCAAACTGCTAAGCTCAAAGGCGTGGAAGTACTTTTCTGGCTCAGGGCTGTGCTCACATACACCCAGTAGGAGGAGGCAAGGCCCATCCTATTTCTCCACTGACTTCTTTATGTTATTATTATTTTCTTAGAGACGGAGGGGAAAGAGAGAGAGAGAGAGAGACCACAACACTGAAACTTTTTTCAGTGAGAGGGAGCTGGGTATTGCTGGTGGTGCACCCACTTCCCTTCCCAGGCACCCCCATATCATGCACTAAGGACCTGACTTCTGCTATCTTCCTGGCCACTGACACTGCCTTTCAGCCTCTTTGAGGCCTAGGCCAAAGCTCAAGTCTCTGTTTCATCCTTTTCCCTAGCAGGACAGGGCCCTCTGAATTCAGCCACTCTTTTCACTTTTCATTGCTGCACTTTGTAGATCCCTCATCCCCAGAATACAGCCTCTCTCTGAAGAAGCAGGTGCCCCTGGCCTCCTAGGACACAGGGTCTGAACTATCAATAGTTTTCTCAGGCAGTTTCATTGGCATGCAATTATCCAGAGTGAAATATACCCTTTTCATTGTACAACTGAAAAAATTTAAGTAGTATGGGGGGGTAGCACAGTGGGTATGGCATTGGACTCTCAAGCATGAGGTCCTGAGTTTGATCCCCAGCAACACATGTACCAGAGTGATGTCTGGTTATTTCTCTCTCTCCTCCTTTCTCATTAAATAAAATATTTTTAAAAATTAAGAATTTATTCATTTATTCATGAGAAAGGAGAGAGAGAGAAAGAACCATATACACTCTGATACCTGTACTGCTGGGGATTGAACTTGGGACCTCATGGTTGAGAATCCAGTGCTTTATCTACTGCACCACCTCCTGGACCACTACATCTATAATAATAATAATAATAATAAGCTTTACTTTTTGTTCTTTTTCTCTCTTTTCTTTCTTTTTTCTTTTCTCAGAGCACTACTCAGCTCTGGCTTATAGTAGTGTGAGAAATTGAACCTGAGAACTTGGAGCCTCAAACAGGAGAGTCTCTTTGTATCACCATTATGCTGTCTCCCCTACCATAAAGCTTTATTTCTTGGGAGTAAGGTTGTAGTGCAGTGGGTTAAGTGCAAGTGGCACAAAGTGCAAGAACCGGCGTAAGGATCCCAGTTTGAGCCCCCAGCTCCCCACCTGCAGGGGAGTTGTTTCACAAGCAGTGAAGCAGGTCTACAGGTGTCTATCTTTCTCCTTTCTCTGCCCTCCCCTCCTCTCTTCATTTCTCTCTGTCCTATTCAACAACAATGACAACAATAATAACTACAACAATAAAACAACTAGGGCAACAAAAGGGAATAAATAAATAAAATAAATATTTTTAAAAAAAAGAAAAAAGGGGGTCGGGTGGTGGCGCAGTGAGTTAAGCGCATGTGGCGCAAAGCGCAGGGACGGGTGTAAGAATCCCGGTTTGAGCCCCCGGCTCCCCACCTGCAGGGGAGTAGCTTCACAGGCGGTGAAGCAGGTCTGCAGGTGTCTGTCTTTCTCTCCCCCTCTCTGTCTTCCCCTCCTCTCTCCATTTCTCTCTGTCCTATCCAACAACGAACAACATCAACAATGGCAGTAATAATAACCACAATGAGGCTACAACAACAAGGGCAACAAAAGGGGAAAAAAATGGCCTCCAGGAGCGGTGGATTCATGGTGTAGGCACCGAGGCCAGCAATAACCCTGGAGGGAAAAAAAAAATAATAATAAAAAATGCTTAATTTCTTTATGATATGTAGAGGACCAGAGCATCACTTTGGCATATATGGTTCTGGAAATCAAACTCAGGGACTCATTCTTGTAAGTCCTGTGCGCTACCACTGTGCCACTTCCTAGACAGCTTTTTTTTTTTTAAACTTTCAAAGGAGGGAATTCATTTGTTTATTAATTAAAGTCTATGGTTCTTGATAAATACATAGGGTCATGTGAATACCACAACAGTGAAGATATAAAACAGTTTCTATATCTTCACCCCAAAAATGATCTCTCATATCCTTTTGTATTAACCATGCCTCCCACCTCTAACTTCTCACAGTCTGGGTTGGTTTTATTTTTTCCCCTCTGATTAGTCTTTCCCAGAATGTCACATAAATGATATCTGGAGCATTCTACTTTCACTGAGTATAATAATTTTGAAATTTCTCGCTGTTGCTTCCTGAGTCTATAACCCATTACTTTTCAGTGCTGGGTAATATTCCAAAGAGTGGATATACTGAAGTTTATCTATCCTTTCACCAGTTTAAGGATATTGGGTTGTTTCCAATTATAGGTGATCATGGATAAATCTGTTATAAACATTGGTGCAGAGGTTTTTTATGTGGATAATGTTTTCTTTCTTGGCTGAAAACCCAGGAATGGGACTTCTAAGTTGTAGACAAGTATATACTTTTAAAAATATTTTTGTTTATTATTTATTCCCTTTTGTTACCCTTGTTGTTTTATTGTTGTAGTTATGATTGATGTCGTTGTCGTTGGATAGGACAGAGAAAAATGGAGAGAGGAAGGGAAGACAGAGATGGGGAGAGAAAGACAACTGCAGACCTGCTTCACCACTTGTGAAGCGACTCCCCTGCAGGTGGGGAGCTTGGGGCTCAAACTGGGATCCTTATGCTGGTCCTTGCACTTTGCGCCACCTGCACTTAACCCGCTGCGCTACCGCCCAACTCCTCCCTGGCAAGTATATACTTAAGAATTTAAGGAAACACCAAACTTCTTCCCAGAATAATTATATAATTTTGCATCTCTGCTGCTCCACATCCTCACTAGCCCAAGGTATTGCCAGGTTCCCCAGCCTAGCTCCCTCCATTCTGCACTACATGGTGATTTAACTCTATTTCTGTGTTTCTCAGCCTCAAGTGGCAGTCCTGGAAGGCAGGAAATAGAATCTGTTTATATCTGGATTGCCTGCCCAGAATACATCAGTGGAAAAGCTCAGTACATTTTTATTGCATGATGAATAGATGGATGGATGGATGGATGGATGGATGGATGGACGGACGGATGGATGGATCCTTTCCAGGTTGCTTGGGAGTTTCTAGAGGACAGAGGTATTTATGCATTGTCTGCCTCACCTGATCAGATACTGTGGTTCAACCAAATTCCTCCTAGTCATAGGGTAAGACCTGGCCTATCTGTGTCCTTGACCTTTTCAGTGCCGAAGTCTCAATGCAGAATTGATGTTCCAGTCCCTCTTTCAAGAAGGTTGCCTGTTGCACTGGCTTATCTCTGGGAAAGAAATTAATGCAGAGGGCTGTTCCATGCTGGAGAAGGTGACAATCAGTGGACATCCCTGGGCACAGCTACTGGGGAGATGTGAGGACTTCAGGGTTAAGAGGAAGGACTATTGCTTCTGCCAGAAAATGGCAAACAGAAGCCAACATGTCAGGTGAGGTTACACTGTTACCTCAGTTTGGATGGAGAGAGAGGCAGCCCAGCAGCCTGATGACCCTGTGTCCAGCTACTTGAGTCTGGCAGGTGGCCCACAATGTGGCCTCCAGACTCCACTGGTCACATAAGCTTCTCATTGAGGGATGAGGGCAGGGACCCAGAGGGTGAGCAAATGAACCCCGAAAGGAATATTGGGATGAGATCTTTGGCAGAAGAACACGAGCAGAAGCACAATGCAATGGAGAGGATGAGTTGCATCCTGGACCTGGGTACTCTATCTCCTGGACACACAGTATCCATAGCCAGCAGCCAGTCAGGACCCCAAGTCTCAGGCACTGTCGGCTTTCTGGCGGGGTGATCTCTAGGAGAAAGGTAACGGACCAGTTCTTTCTCGCTCGCGCAAGGGACGACACAAAGTAAAGACACTGGGGAGACTGCAGCGTGCTCAGATCTCAGATCTCAGATCTTATTTATTAGTAGGTGGGCAAAGTTTAAGTAGAAAACCAAACAAAGAAAATTATTCAAATATGTCAGAAATTACAGGTTTCTTAAAGGTCAGCTTGCCCCTATGATAGGGGGCTGGTATGACAAGAATTGATGCAGATACATAAAGGTCAAGATAATTAGTCTCCAGATGCAGGCATTTAATTACCCAAAGGCCTTTGAGGGGAGAATAGGGGTTGAACCAGTTAAGGCAAGATAGAGAGAAGATAAGCAAGGTTTGATGCAAATTGAGGACATCAAAGGGCACTGCTAGGAGTGTGTGATAAGGTGTGTTCTCCTCTGTGATCAGAAGGTGAGGTGAACTTTGAGTAAATGAAGCTTAAGGCAGGGGCCATGTGGCCTGCATTAATGAAGAGGGGCAGTGAAGTTTCTGTGGGCCTAAGAGTCAAGAAGGAAAGAACAAAGTCTGAGTTTCTCCCCTTTGCTCACCTTGGTTGAGAGAGACTGACAAGAGGGTATCTTCTCAGACCTCCATCCAAGATGGGGGGAGTTCTCCCTAAGCTCTATCCAGCTTACACGTAGCCCCACAGGCACAATGCATCTTTGTCACCAGCAGACTGGTTCTGTAGTGGCCTCAGTTCAGAGTGACACATTCAGGAATTAACACATTGAGAAACTAACTGATAAGGCAGTTCAGCCCTTCCCTTTAGTTAGATATTGGAGGCACCTGCATTGAACTTTCCTGAAGGATATTTTCAGGAGAGTTGAGGGGCAAGCAGAGGATTGTTAAGGACTACAGTTCTGAATGCGGGTAAAAAGAGGCAGCAAAATAACACCATGAATTGACTGGGGGGAGGAACATAATGGTTACATAAAAGACCTTTATGCCTGAGGCTTTGAGGTCCCGGGTTCAATCCCCAGCACCACCATAAGTCAGAGCTGAGCAGTGCTCTGGTCTCTTTCCCACCTACCCTATGTATCTCTCACTAAACAAATAAAATATTTCTACAAACCAATTAGGTCTCCTTGGTCATTCTTTCCCCAATGTAGGTTAGCAAGGACCAGAGGCCACCCATACCTAGGAGAAATTGATCAAAGAGAAAAGTGCAGTTAAATAGTTAGAGGTGAGTTAAGTTCAGGGTGTATGCCCACTAGGGTGAGAGTGGTTGAGGACTGGTGTGTATCATTAAAAGCTGGATTAGTGATGAAGAAGAAAACTGGGGAGAAGGGATAGTAGTTTATGCAAAAGGACTTTTATGCCTGAGACACCAAAGGTCCTAGATTCAATCCCCAGCACCACCATAAACTAGAGCAGAACAGAGCAGTCCTCTGGCAAAAAAAGAAGAAGAAGAAGAAGAAGAAGAAGAAGAAGAAGAAGAAGAAGAAGAAGAAGAAGAAGAAGAAGAAGAAGAAGAAGAAGAAGAAGAAGAAGAAGGGGGGTGGTGAAGAAAAAGAGAACCATAGGGATCACTGATTCCATGTTCCCTCTTCGTACAGATGAAAGATCAGAATTCTCAGTGGACATGGAGACTTCACATGGTCACACAGCTAAAGTGGTAGAAGGCATAAAGAGAGCACACTGGGTAGAGTGCATGTCTTGCTATGAGTATGGTCCAGGTATGCACTCAAATTACACATGTCAGGTTCTGTGGTATCTCTCCATTTCTCCCTTTCTCTCTGTCTGGAGTGTAAATAAAGAAGAAAGCCAGCCTGAGAGCAGAGAAATTGCATATCCACAGAACCCCACACTGCAAAAACAAAATGGTAGAGAAAAGACTAAAATCCAAGCCTCTGGACTCTTTCAAAAACAATTTTGAATCCAAAATCCTGGCAGTTCATCAGGAAAAAAAAAAATCTAGTCTACAAAACTCCTGTTGAAAAGCTAAAAGCTAAAAATGTGAAGCAAGACTCATTTGAGTCCAGATCTGTTTAAACTGGCTCGCTCCTATCCTGCATGTCTGCGCTAAGAGGGTCGTGAAAAGGGTCAGCTCTCTCCCCCTTACTGAAGCAGGCAAAATGGACTTGCTTCTCCTAGAAAGATTTAGGTGTAGTTTTGCCAAAAAGCAGACAGCCATGTGGGACTGTTGCTTGTTTAGGCTATGGCAGAAGAGGGGTGGGCTATGAAGTGGGGGAGGAAACTGTCCCAGCCACATGCTTTGGTATGCTTTCCTCTCACTGACAGATGTACAGTGACTCAGGAAGGCAGCTGGTGGAGGGGGAGGAGGTTCTGCTCAAACATAAAAGGCAAAGAGTGACCTGAAGCTTACATCACACAGTCACCAGTAATCACCCAACATTCCTCCAAACTATCAACAATGTTACTGGAACAGACTCCTGTCTTCTGGCCACAGATTTTCTGACAACCCCAAGAGTGATCCTAGATCTAGAGATTTTGTTCTGTGGTACTTGAACATCTCTCTCTCTGTCTGTCTCTGTCTTAGTCTCTCTCCTTCTATCTTTCTCTCTAATTTGTTTTGGTCCATAAACCTATCAAAGGGTTAGACTCAAGCTACCATCGTTTCATAAGTTGTCTTAGTTCTGATTGAGTGGAACAGAATCAATCCCTGTTTCTGCGTTAAACAATTTACAAGCTGGTCAATAACCAATAAAATCCACCCCTTTTAATTTTAAGCGAGCACTACAGTACCTGGACTCAATTAGAATTCAAAGTCTATGAAGACTTGGGACTTTACCCTGAAATTATTACAGGCTGAAATTATCAGGAGGCAGAGAAGCTTCTTGAGTAAGCTGAAGAGAGGAAAATGTCACACATGTGTAAATAGATTCAACACCATGGAGGCTGCAGAGAAAGAAAATCAAAGGGAAAATAGTTCCCACCACTAAGGGTTCTCCTTTCTCACATCCAAGTTCCAAGAGTAATTTGTTTCCATGAGCTTCACTATAGCTTGCCAATAATTACTTCATCTACTTGGCCTTTGCATGGTTGTTTTCCTGTTCTTTTCATCCAGTAAGTCCTTCCTTAAAATACCTTTATCTTTGTGTAATTTGATTCCACATGCCTTATAAAAATGATCACTTGAACCTCCAAGGGAGAGCCCTGGAGTTGGTGGTTTCTAGGTTTCCACTGTTCCCAAGACATTGCCTTGGCAGAATGAAAGGCCATTAAGAAGCTGAGTGAAAAGAGGAAGAAGGAAAGTTCCATTTCAGTGACTGCATAGAAAATTTCCTGGAGAAAATGAGCCCAGGAATTGAAGAGAGCATCTTATTAGAACTGGAACATGTCTTTCATTGATTTGTCTTGGTCCCTAGAGACGAAATGTTTTATGTTTCCTGCTGGTTACTTGGTTCACTCCATAACCATTTGTTGTGAAAAAATGTGATCCTGACCCTAGACTTGGTGCTTAGGATATAGAAATAAGACAGTTTCTTCTCATTGTTTACTGAGGGAGACAAACACCTTAGCACTTTGTTGGTTGACACTACAACTAAGCCTCTATTACAGTGTGCCTTCTTGAAAGTTATTTATCTTCTTGTCTATTTCTTCTATGAGCTAAAGAGTCTAGAAAAAAAAAAAAAAAAACAGGAACCCTGAATTATCATCTCTGTTCCCCCTCAGCTGAGATTTGTGTAGTTTGATACTCCAGAAGTGAATGGAGAGTTTGTTACTGAATGCTAACGTTTGGGTGATCACTACTTGAAAGCCAGCTTTCAAGAGAGAAGGACCACACACCTGGTTGAGCACACGTTACAATGAGCAAGGACCTCAAGTGCAGGGGGAGAACTTTGTGAATGGTGAAGCAGTATTGCAGGTGTCTCTCTGTCTTTCTCCCT
Source organism: Erinaceus europaeus (assembly GCF_950295315.1). Classification (NCBI taxonomy): domain Eukaryota; kingdom Metazoa; phylum Chordata; class Mammalia; order Eulipotyphla; family Erinaceidae; genus Erinaceus; species Erinaceus europaeus. The sequence goes on along the minus strand of NC_080172.1, from coordinate 67,011,775 downwards.
TTCAATCACCCCATTTCCTCTCGATTTCTGGCTGTCTCTATCCAATGAATAAATAAAGATAATTAAAAAATTTAAAAAAGAAAAATAGGTTTATTTAGTTGCCTGCAATCTGAGAAGATGGCAGAATCACATCTCCAGACAAACCATTTCTATCTCAAGCTGGGGATTTAGATTTAGATAGATAAGAGAAATTGGGTTTGAAAACGGAGTAGATGCTGGTGAGGATGAAGGGTGGGTGAAGTCATGAGATCATCTGTCTAGTATCAGTGGAAGTCTATCCTAGCTACTAAGTGTGTGTGTGTGTGTGTGTGTGTGTGTGTGTGTGTGTGTGTGTGTGTGTGTGTATTTTAGAAGTGGGGGTTGTTCATAGCACCATAATTCGTTATAGCTAAAACCTGGAAGCAACCCAGGTGCCCAACAACAGATGAGTGGGTGAGAAAGATGTGGTACATATACACAATGGAATACTATACAGCTATCAAGAACAATGAACCCACCGTCTCTGACCCATCTTGGACAGAGCTAGAAGGAATTATGTTAGGTGAGCTAAATCAGAAAGATAAAGATGAGTATGGGATGATCTCACTCATCAACAGAAGTTGAGAAAGAAGATCTGAAAGGGAAACTAAAAGCAGGATCTGACTAAATTGAAAGTAGGGCACCAAAGTAAAAACCCTGTGGTGAGGGGTAGACACGCAGCTTCCTGGGCTGGTGGGGGGTGGAGGTGTGTGGGTGGGATGGGACACAGTTTTTTGGTGGCGGGAATGGTGTTTATGTACACTCCTAGTAAAATGTAGTCATATAAATCACTAGTTAACTAATATGAGAGGGGGAAAATTAATTGTATGTCTCGAAGTTTTTAAAACACAGACTGAGTCTTTTTAATATATAGGCTGTATATTTGATATGCAGACTCTCTCAAAAGCCTAGACCAAGTAGATCAGAAGCAACCAATGTCACAGCTACATACAAGATACCGGGTACTATACAGCAAACCCTAACAAAAGTACTTTTCAAAGTTAACCCAATTACCAAATAATGTGATGATAACTATCGATTGTCTTTTGGAGCCCTAAGACAGCAGGAACCTCACATCTCCACTATAGAGCCTATATTTTCCCCAGTCCTGGAACCTTAGGATAGGGCCCACTTTCCAGCATGCCTCTCCCAATCCATATCAAATAATATTGCATCTGCCGATCGCAACCTAATCAACGCAACGGTTGCCACCTCAACATGCTTCAGCTCAGACTGTGTCCAGAGACTTCACATGTGGAATGACAACCCTTCAGCTTCATTACTCGGGTGAGACCTTTCCTTTCATAGTATTCTCTCATTCCATCCCAGGTGGTTCACTTTCTAACAAAGTCCCAAAACCTAGATATAGACCAAGTTCTGTGAGAGAGAGCATATGTTCACACGTATCCATAAACTACTGCAAAATATATACCTGAAAGCAAAAGTACACTAGAGTTTCCAGTGAGTACCCCCCTAACACTTCCTCTCCACTACTGCAACCTTTGGGTCCATGATTGCTCAACAGTTTGTTTGGCTTTGTATGTTAACTCTCTTTTCAGCCACTAGGTTCCAGATGCCATCAGGATGCTGGCCAGGCTTCCCTGGATTGAAGACCCCACCTGGACTTCCGCTTCACCAGAGACCCACCCTACTAGGGAAAGAGAGAGGCAGACTGGGAGTATGGACCGACCAGTCAACGTCCATGTTCAGCGGGGAAGCAATTACAGAAGCCAGACCTTCCACCCTCTGCAACCCACAAAGACCCTGGGTCCATGCTCCCAGAGGGATAGAGAATGGGAAAGCTATCAGGGGAGGGGATGGGATATGGAGATTGGGTGGTGGGAAGTGTGTGGAGTTGTACCCCTCCTACCCTATGGTTTTGTTAATTTATCCTTTCTTAAATAAAAAATAAATTCAAAAAAAGTAGGAAGCCTGTATAGTCCTCCTAGTTAAGGTCCAGGGAATACTGCATGGTTACTTCCATGAGGGTCTATATGGTTCTGATGGACAAGGTCCAAGAATACCTTGCTCTAATCTTTAGACTCATTTACATGGGTTGCATAGAAATCATTGGCAAAGCGCATGTGGTGCAAAGTGCAGGGACTAGCGTAAGGATCCTGGTTCAAGCCTCCGGCTCCCCACCTGTAGAGGAGTCGCTTCACAAGCGGTGAAGCAGGTCTGCAGGTGTCTTTCTCTCTCCCCTCTCTGTCTTCCCTCCTCTCTCTATTTCTCTCTGTCCTGTCCAACAACAGTTACATCAATCATAACTACAACAATAAAACAACAAGGGCAACAAAGGGAATAAATAAATAAATGTTAAAAAAAATTTTTTTAAGTCATTGGCAGACAGGCAAGGTTACTTTGACAAGTGCAGGCTGCAGCTGGGTGAAGGGAAAGTCAACAAAAGTTCTTGTTAAGTCTTTACTACTTCACTGAGTTCAACCTTGGACACTGTGCTAAAATGTTTTGCTGTCTTAGCTGAGAACTAAAACTGTTGTTATTGCTTCACTATATAAGCTGAGCTCTGCTAAGAATAAAGCATCAAATGATCAATCTGGTCCTTTTGTGCCCTGTCATTATTTTGCCCTCCTCTCAGGGACCATTTGGCTTTGCCCAGGACCGGTCAATGGTGGCTTAGTTAAAACTTAAATTGGAGCAGCCCAGGAGGGTGCACAGCAAAAGAGAGCAAAGACTTACAAGCATGGGATACTGAACTCAATCCAAACACCTCATATGCCAGGGTGATATTTTGGTTCTCTCTCTTGCCAATCAATGAATCAGTCTTTTTTAAAAATGGAATATCTCCTTCTTGGTTGCAAACTTACTCAGTGCCTAGGTTGTAGATTTGAACTGTGTTGTTGCTCCACACCTCTGATGGCAACTTTGGCCTTAACCAGCAAATCATAAAACTCTATGTTCCTGGGGTTATAAAGCAGACTGGGGCAAGATAATAAATATAGGCTAAACCTCTCATATCCAGTTCTCAGATTTGGGCTTTTGGGGAAAGAACTCAAAGCACATGTTCTCTGAGTGTTGGTGACTGGTGCTGTGGAGAGGTGCACCAGACTTATAAAGTCACTAATCTGGGAGCAAAGCCAGAAAGAAAACCAGTTGCCCAAAGCTCCCTTTTTCTCCCAGGAATAAAATGCCATTAAGAATTGAACGCATGGTTTGTGACCTATATACATGAAGAATGAGTTAAAAATGGGCTGCTTTTCATAGCATCCAGGCAAACAAGAACCAGTGTCTCTTGCTTTGGCAGAAGGCAAGCAGAGCCTAGATGAATCCCCAAGAGTACCTGGACTCCTTGACGGGGATCCTTCTAGAAGAAAGACATGGGTACCTGGCTGTCATGACATCAGAAGCATGAACCCACTGCCTCCCCTACCATGTATACACATTGTGCCTCACTATCATCCAAGCCACTCCTGACTCCAGGCTGGTAGGGAGTGACATTTCTCAAGGCAATTCTGATTCACAATCAATCTCTTAGAAGGTTCCTTGGCAGGAATCAGTCCTAGAGTGCATCCGGATGTAAGAGCCTCATCTTCAGGCAGTGAGCAGAACATTTTATATTCAGCACAGCACACAGATAAGTACCTGGACTGTCCCAGCAGCTAGCTGAAGATCTCAAGCAGAAATATGATAATATGGGGGCCAGGTGTTGGTTTACCTAGTGGAGTGCATACATTATCATGTGCAAGGACCCAGGTTCAAGCCTCCAGTCTCTACCTGCAATGGGGAAGCTTCACAAGTAGTAAAGAAATGCTGCAGACCCCCCCTTCATCTCCCCATTATTAGTTTTTCAGGGACACACTGAGGCTCTAATGTAGGAAGCAGTGTTTATTATGCTGGCAGGCCCAGCCAGACTTCTGTCCACAAAAGAATGGGCCTTAAACACAATGGTGCTGCCCCTTATATACAACTATCAACTTTCCCATAGTAACTCATAGCAACAAGCTTAATACATTATTTTATCTTTTGTGTATACAGAGAATACAACTTGTTTTGGTTATCAGCAGAGTCTTGGGCAGAAGTAGCAGACTCTAAGGACACCAGCCAAGTCCATGTTGACTATAGCAGTAGAAAACCTTGTTTATGACAATATAAGAAGAGAAAACACAAGTAGAACCTGAACTGGAATTGGCGTATTGCACCAAAGTAAAAGTCTTTTTGGGGTGGGTGGAGAGGGAGAATACAAGTGGTGGGTGGAGAGGGAGAATACAAGTCCAAGAAGGATGACAGAGGACCTAGTGGAGGTTGTATTGTTATATGGAAAACTGAGAAATGTTATGCATGTACAAACTATTGTATTTACTGTCGAATGTAAAACATTAATTCCCCAATAAAGAAATTTTAAAAAGAAAACCCTGTTTATGCTGGGAGGAGGGAAAAGATTGCTGACAACTGCATTTTTTTTTTTACCAAGAAGTTAACCCTTGCTTTTCTTTTTAAAAGTTAACAAAAAAAAAAAAAAAAAAAAAACCCTCACTCTCCTGTCTTTATCCAAAAAAATGAATTAAAAAAATAAGAAATATAATAATGTACAAATATCACCAAGCCAAAAACAAACTGAAGACTGATAAACACAGGACTGTTTGGAAGGAGGGAAGCGGGGCTGAGTTTGCAAAAGTGAGCTCCCTCAGTTCTCCAGGGCACTGATCCTTGGCTTGTAGGTATGTACCCACAGAGCTGACAGATTTGTAATCAGAGCCTCAAGTTGAACTAAATCACACAGGTCTTCAAACTGTCTTTTTCTTCTGAAGCCTCTGCTTCTCAGCATTACCTGCCACCCCACAGCCGGTCAACATCTAAATTTAGCCATTTCCTTTTGCGATTTTGGTAATCACAAGGGCTTAGGCTCACTTATGGGGGAGATATTCTAAGTGAAGTCAAGAAAGAACACACATCATTAAAATGTTCAGGGCCTGGGAAAATGCCTTTGAAATTGCTTACTTGCTTGCTTGCTGGAAGTATGAAATAGCATAGTGGGAGCAGGTCTTGATGCCTGCATTAGAAAGATAATAGAAATGTAATGCTGCTCCCTGTGCCACTTTGACTGCCTTGGGCAACTCTGGGCTTTGACAAATTAACAGTGGGCTGTTCTTTTCTTTTAATAGAAAGAAAATAAGATTTAGAGGTGACACAGACAGCCCACCGCATTTCTTATTCAATCACTTGATTCTCCTTGAAATAGTTCATCCACGACTCACCTTGGAGCACCTCCCAACCTTGAAGCCTGAGTCCTTCATTACTTCTGTCTTCACTATGAAGACCTATAAAACTCGACATCCAAGTCAGCAGAACTGCCATTGGAGCTGAGAGTGACACATTTTCACCTTGAAAGCCTGGTACATTTTGTTCTAAACTGGATTCCAAGAAGGTCTGAGTGGGAAGCAATATTGTGAATGGCCCCTGACCAGGCTGTAACAACCCAGGAATATGTACAGGAGTAAGGTCTGCCTCTGATTAGATGTAGACTAGCTCTGAAGATCTTTATGTAGCCATACTATAAGTTACATGATCACATTAACTGAGTGTGTGGTCATATTACAAGGCTCTTTGTGCACTGGGAATGGAAGAACTCTCCAGGTAGATGGGCAGAGGAGGGAATATAATGACTAAGCAAAAAGACTTCCATGCCTGAGGCTCTGAGGTCCCAGGTTCAATCCCTACCACCACCATAAAGCTGTGATCTCTGTTTTCTCCCCGTAAAATACATACATGCATACATACATACATAAATACATAAATAAGGAAGTATTCTCCAGGGAGAAGTCACAAAAGCTTTGGTCACCAAAGGAAACTGAAGTTTCCTTAGACTGTCCATATCCTAGACCACAGTTTTGTTATCTACAGATCAAAATGGTTTAAATCAGTTGTTTTCAACCTAGGGTGACAATGTTCCCTTGGGAACATTTTCAGCTTCTAGAAATATTTTGGGTTGTAACAATATAGGAGAGTGTGTGGTGGGTGCTACTGGTGTCTAGACACTATTGTCCTACATGACACAAGATAGCCTCTCGTGACAAAAAGTGATTTTCCCCAAAATGTCAACAGTGACAAGGATGAGAAACCCTAGTATTGTTTCCTTGTGAGAATATCTATCTTTTGCATCAATATTAAAAAGTCACATGAATATACTGTTGTGTGTGTGCATGCATGTGTGCACGCACGCACACACACACGGATGTGAAAACAAGAACCTATAATTCTGTAATTATTATAATAAAAATTTAATGATTAAAAAAACTCACATGGGTATGAATAATTGGTACTGCCTATCTTTTGATGGCAAGGCTCAAGCTGCATGTCCTGGGTATGACGAGGATTTGACTTTTGCCTCTATCTCCTGGGGCTCACCTTCTAAGCCAAGACCCACGGGCATCTGCTGCCATCTTCTCTGTCATACCTACCATCAGAAGAGCATTTGTCATCAAATAAACCATTTCCAGTTAAAGATGTTTGATGGGATAGGTTTAGATCCCATTATGGCATCAACCCATCTGTCAACTAGGCTATCACTTGTCACTGAACTTTTCTCAGTGCCTGATTTCTCTCATTAGCTGAAGCTCTGTTCCTATCTGTTAGTTATACCCAGGAGGAGCCCAGAATTGAGCTCTGAATTTGCTGTCTCATGTCTACATATTTTCCCCTTTGGAGCTTAGGTCTACCAGCTCTGAAACCCCACCTTTCCCTGATTTAGGTATTTAATCTTTTCACTTCTGCCTGAAGACTTGAGTATAAATTCCTAACAGAACCAAGATACAAGCTGTGAATTTCCCCCCGGGATTTGGAATGCAAGGAAATGTTTGATGTGTATGTCAAAGACACATGTGGTACTATTTATCTCTCCTGCACTCATTGCAGACATCACTAATCAGTCACGAAAAAAAGTTTCCTGTTGAACTGCAGCATGATCAACACAGCATGGCCACTTTCAATTGACCAGAGACCACATTCTAATTTTTTTTGTTGATGTTTTAATGGTTTATTTTGAAGGCCATTTGAAAAACAAATTTGAAGACAATCTGAGAGAAAATTACACAGAATACACCTGTTAAATAAGTATGGTGACTGAATCAAAGTAAGGAGGATATTTTCTTCTGCATAACAAGTTCTGTTGTCCTGAAGCTGCTTATACATCCAAGAGAGGGTGGGGGGAATCATGGCAATTAAAGCTGCCTCATAGCCATGTAAATTGAGAGTAGAAACTGAATTTCTCTATTCTTCCCAGTAAGTCAGTTTCGATCTTCAAACTGTGCCTTGTATTTTAAAAGATATGATGCTAAAAACTCAATGGGATTTGGTGGTCTTTCCTTTGCCAGCATAGCGAGCCCCTGTAATAAGATAAGCACAACTGTCTGATCCAGGTAGGCATGAGTTGGCAGAGAGTGGAGATCCACCTTCTGTTTTGATGACTTTTCTGCATTAATCGTCTCATTTTCTACTATCCTTTCCACATTGTTGGTGAGCCCGTACTTGGTATAGGGGTTCTTGGCGACCTGTGTCTGCCCCTCCAGAATCTGCTCTGGCTCCATGGCCCGGCCAGTCCTGTCCGTAGATACCACCACATTCTAATATTAACCAACTTACCATTCAGTCTCTGAACCATTTAAATAAAGCTGGCAGCAACTGGAAAAGGCCATGAGAAGAGACCCTCAGTTAAATTGTCAGATCCTTGAAAGCAAGGCTAAGATCTATTTCATTCACTATTTTGCTTCATATATATATATATATATATGTAAAAATTTTTTGTTGTTGAATGTAAATGAATGAAAAGCCTCTCAGCTGAAGTATGCTTGATCCCAGGGGTGGGAACAGACTAATTTATAGCTCATCTTCTGGGCCCATACTGGGTGGAGAGGTCTCAAAAGGGAGGGTCTGGAAGAGGAAAGGTGATTTTGTTAGCTATACACTCAAGTATCAAACAGTCTCCATTACTTCTAAAAGAAAGGTAAGGGAGTTGGGCGGTAGCGCAGCGGGTTAAGCGCACGTGGCGCAGAGCACAAGGACCAGCGTAAGGATCCCAGTTCGAGACCCTGGCTCCCCACCTGCAGGGGAGTTGCTTCACAGGCGGTGAAGCATGTCTGCAGGTGTCTATCTTTCTCTCTCCCTCTCTGTCTTTCCCTCCTCTCTCCGCTTCTCTCTGTCCTATCCAACAACAATGATATCAACAACAATGACATCAGTAACAACACCAATAATAACTACAACAAGGGCAACAAAAGGGAATAAATAAAATAAATATTTTTTAAAAAGAAAGAAAGGTAATACTGTGAGACTTTGCAGAGAATCTTATACTTGTGTAACTTCCCCATATTTGTTATTTTTTATTATTCCTTTCCTGGTTCCCTGTGGTGATTAGCAAGCTTGAGGCATTTTAAATGATCATTTGTTGAGTGGTATATTTTAACAGCTTTATAAACATTAACCTACTTAGCCAATCACAGTAGGTGTATTCTCTCCCATTTCTCAGAAACCAAGGCTCAGAGTAGTTAATTACATGCCCAGATACACAGCTAGTGGGTGGCTTGGCTCAGCCTTGTACCTAGGCCAGCATGCTTCCAAAGCTGCTATTCACAAGCCCTTCACAGAAAAAGGTCTGGATGCTTGTGCTTGGTGACTGCAGTGTAAGAGAAGATCCATTCCATCTCTCTGAAAAATTGAAAGAGAGAAACCCCAATGGAGGGAATGGTATGGTAGCAACTGAGTGCTTGAGATGGGAGGGAAGGCAGAAGGCCCATGGGGTGGGCGTGAAGTTAACAGATTCTCAGCACTCAACTTGAAAAAACTCATTGGAGACTGGAGAGGGTGTCTTAAAGTTTCATGGTGTGGTTATTTCTGATCTCTCTCTCTCCCTCTCTATCTATCTATCTACCTATCTATCTATCTATCTATCTATCTACCTACCTATCATGAATCCCTAGCTATTGTCTCAACACTCCTAGTCTCCTGTCACCTTCATATGGGCCATTGTTTCTCTGTCTCCTGGTTGTCTTCCTCATCATTAGGGCTACCAAATTTAGCAAATAAATACATAGGATTGTGGCTAGAAGATAACAGACACAATGGCTCAAGTTCTGGACTTAAAATCATGAGGCCCCGAATCCAATTCCTGACATCACATGTGTTGGACTGTTACTCTGGTTTTCTCTCTACTTTTTGATCATAAATAAATATATAAGCAAATAAATAAATAAAACAAGACATCCAGTTAAATGAAAATCACAGCAAAGAATTTTTTAATGTAGATATCTTTAATACAATATTTGGAACATGTTTCTACCAAGACGTTGTCTGTTTATCTGAAATTTAAGTTGAATCAACCATACTACATTTGTAAGTAGAAATTCTGTCCACCATCCCCTGGCTTGCTGCCCCACCACACCTGAATCTACTGCTCCATATTCATGATCCATTCCCCACCAGCCCAAGCTCTGCTGTCCAATGGCTACTCCTGGCTCCCCTGGGTCCCTGAATTACTGAGTCATGTTCTCTGCCCAAGCTGCCTGCTGGTCTAGCTTGGCCTCTGCTGGAGCCCTCCTTGAAGCCAACAGCTGAGGACAGAGCCCAGAATCTAAGACACACGCCCTATATAGGTGAAGAGGGGCTTCTGGCTGGCAAAGTAATGAAGCTAATGAGCCAAGAAATGTTGCTCTGTGGTTTAGAAAACTTCATCACTTGCCTGGCTCTGAGCCAAAACAATCATTTTAAGTTGTTGAGAGGGTGGAGAGAAGGTTGAAAAGAGGAGGGTTTGTTGTTCCTGCCTCCAGACTTGCCAGCTGCAGACAGGGTGGGTTAATGGGCTGTGGAAATGGGATGCACCCAGGAAATGCTGCAGGGCCGGCCTCTAGGGCTGTTCCCAAGGCCTGGGAGGCAGCAAAGCTCATTGCCTGGTAGAAGTTCACTGCCTGGTAGGGCTCTCAGCCCTTCTTCATATATAAGATAAGAGCCTTAGACATTGAAAACGGAAGGAACCAGAGGAGAGAAGAGGAATTGGGAGCTGTTTTTGCACCCCCACCCCAGCATGTGTACACACATGCAACATGTGCTTCCTTACACACATGAACACATACCTGCCTCCCACACATGCACATCAACGTGCATGCTTATGTGTACATGTGCAAACAGCACAAGAGCAGAGAAGCTTGTTCTCACGTTGTGAACTAGTTGTTTCTTCTGTCTATGCCTCAATCTGCTTCTTTGTAACATGTAGGACTAGTTTTTCTTAGCCTTGACTAAAAAGGCCCTAGACTTTTTTTTTCTTTTTTAAAAAATATTTATTTAAGCCAGAGCTGAACAGTGCTCTGGTTTAAAAAAAAAAAAAAAAAAAGGGCAGAGGGTAGATAGCATAATGGTTATGAAAAGAGACTCTCATGCCTGAGGCTCCAGAGTCCCAGGTTCAATCCTCTGCACCACCATAAGCCAGAGCTGAACAGTGCTCTGGTTAAAAAATATATATATATATTTATTACCTTTTGTTGCCCTTGTTGTTTTATTGTTGTAGTTATTATTGTTGTTGTCATTGTTGGATAGGACAGAGAGAAATGGAGAGAGGAGGGGAAGACAGAGAGGGGGAGAGAAAGATAGACACCTGCAGACCTGCTTCATCGCCTGTGAAGTGACTCCCCTGCAGGTGGGGAGCCGAGGGCTCAAGCCAGGATCTTTACACCGCCCTAGACTTTTCTATCCCCTCCTGGTTGAGAGTTTCCCAAAGACAGGAATTTGGCCTTGGTCTCCACATAACTGAGCAACCAGCACCCAGTCCTCTCCAGAGAGGGGTCCAGCAATGCCCTTTCCTCTCCCCCCTCCTTATCCTCTTCCTTCTGCTAAACCTAGACCTGGTGACTGTCTACAAAGCCAGAAGTCTTTCTCAGAGTGTGATTCTCAGAGTGTGATTCTGTTGCAGTGGATAAAATATGGGACTCTCAAACATGAGGTCCCAAGTTCAATCACTAGTGTCACATGTGCTAGGCATACTCTGGTTCCCCTTTCTCTCTCTCTCTCTCTCTCTCTCTCTCTCCCTTTCCTTAAGAAATAAATCTAAAAAAAAGAAAAACCTGTCCACAAAGTCAGAAAGCAGAATTCCCAAGCAGGTCACTAGGGAGCCTTTGCACCCTAGCGCCCCAGGAGCATGTGAGGAGATCCAAAGGAGCTTCTGGCAGGTGACTCCCAGGGTGCACCCCCCTACCACCACCACTCCCATCACTCCTACCCCCAGAGCCGCTTGGAGTGCTTTCCCATTTAGCTTAATTAAGCCATCTGCTCACATTAAGCAGTAAATTATCTCAATCACTCCTCCAGTCCCAGAGGGGAGAAAGAGATCAAAGGAAGCTGTCACCACTGAATGGAGCCTGAGGACCCTGCTCTAGCTCCTCCCAGCCACTGTGTGACTCTTTCCTGGACAGAGGCAGCCACTGGGGTCTGCAAGACCTCCCTCACGCCCACAGAACAAGTCTTCCCTCATGCCCACAAAAACATTACCTCCACTTGCTTCCTTCTCTTCTGGCAGGGAGGAGCATGCCTGTTCACAAGAGGAAAAAAAGATAAGAGCTTTTCTTTGTTTCTTCTCTCCCTTGTTGTACTTGAGTGTTTATGATATTGTTTTCATCCAGTAAGTTTGCATTACTCCTTCCTGCTCCTTAGTTCTTAGATTTGCTGAGGAAATCCTATGCCTACCAGGTGCCTGGCTAAAGTGGTCTATGAACCCCAATGAAGTCTGCAAGTGTGTGGCCAAAGCTCAAGGATGAGGGCTCTCAGTAGAGTAAGCATAGAGGTGGTATGGGACTGGGGCAAAGGGATAGGTTTCCAGCAGACACAACATTCATGGGCTGCTGTCAACTGGGGGGGGGGGGCACGAAGTTTGCTCTGCTTTGCAATTCCCGACACTGATTTCTAAGTATTCTTGATTAGTCTCAAGAGGCAATTCTTGGGCCTGTGTGGGGGAAATGGACCTAGTCAGGCCTTCCTGCCTGGGAAAGCAGGTGCCTGGGCAGATAAGCAGGCAGTAAGCATGTTCTGTGGACTTGGGTCCATGCCCATTGTTGCACAAGTCTGTAGTCCTGGCCTCCTAGTGAGAGGCCACTTTTGTCCTTTTATATAAAAGGGTCAGGGAGAAGCCCTTGAGGACTTTGGAAGATGCTTGAGGAGACCATGAGAAGGGCACCTCTACAGTTGAGATGTAGAGACAATGACCCAGGGAGCTGCTGCCACTGCTGCCTCAGGAGCAGACCAGCACTGTAGGCCCTGGGAAAGACAGATATGAGGGCTGTTAACCTGAGGAAGCTGACCTGAGAGAGGCAAGCTGAGCTTAGTTCAGCTGTGCTGAAGATACTGAGCAGAAGGGAGCTAAGCTGTGCTGATCCCTCACCAGATTAAAGGCATGGTTTCTTTGACATTAGTGCCCTATATCTCCTTTCAATTTCCTCTTCCCACCCAGTGATCCTACCCTTGGAACAGACATGCCTCCACATGCAGCCAGCAAGACAGTTCACCCGGATAGTGCACTGCTTTGCCATGCATGCACCCTAGGTTTGAGCCTAACCCTCACCACACTGGAGGAAGCTTCAGTGTTGTGGTGTCTTACCTCTCTCCCTGTCTCTGTCTGTCTGTCTATTTCTATTTCAAAAGGTCACCTTGGAGTTGTGAAGCCCCAGTCATGATGACAAAAAGAAAAAAAAAAAAAAGGTAATGATTCTGTAGCCAACAGACTCAAAAGATGCACATGAACCTGAGGCCTGTACAAAAGTAGGAACCAGGGTCCAGGCAGTGGTACACCTGGTTAAGTGCACACAGTTCAGTGTGCAAGGACCCAGGTTCAAGTCCCCACCTGAATGGGGAAAGCTTCATGAGCGGTGAAGCAGGGCTGCAGGTGTCTCACTTTCTCTCTCCTTCTCTACTACCCACTCCCCTCTCAATTTCTATCTGTCTGTATCCAATAATAAATAAATAAATATTTTTTAAGTAGAAAAAAGATGGAGAGAAGGACTGACTCACTGTCATCACACCCCTCATCCTACCAGGAATGTCCTTTGTTTTTTTTTTTTGTTTGTTTGTTTTTTAATTTTTTTCTTTTTTATTTAAGAAAGGATTAATTAACAAAACCATAGGGTAGGAGGGGTACAACCCCACACAATTCCCACCGCCCAATCTCCATATCCCACCCCCTCCCCCGATAGCTTTCCCATTCTCTATCCCTCTGGGAGCATGGACCCAGGGTCATTGTGGGTTGCAGAAGGTAGAAGGTCTGGCTTCTGTAATTGCTTCCCCGCTGAACATGGGCGTTGACTGGTCGGTCCATACTCCCAGTCTGCCTCTCTCTTTCCCTAGTAGGGTAGGTCTCTGGGGAAGCTGAGCTCCAGGACACATTGGTGGGGTCTTCAATCCAGGGAAGTCTGGCCGGCATCCTGATGACACCTGGAACCTGGTGACTGAAAAGAGAGTTAACATACAAAGCCAAACAAATTGTTGAGCAATCATGGACCCAAAGCTTGGAAAAGTGGAGAGGAAGTATTAGGGAGGTACTCACTGCAAACTCTAGTGTACTTCTGCTTTCTTACTTTGGTGCCATACTCCAAACTCAGTCAATTTCTGCTTTGCGTTTCTACTTCTTTTTTTTTTTTTTTTTTTACATGCATAACATTCCCCAGATTCCCATTTAACAATACAACCCCCACTATTTCATTCATCATCTTTCATGGACCTGTATTCTCCCCACCCACCCCAGAGTCTTTTACTTTGGTGTAATACTCCAATTCCATTTCAGGTTCGACTTGTGTTTTCTTTTCTAATCTTGTTTTTCAACTTCGGCCTGAGAGTGAGATCATCCCGTATTCATCCTTCTGTTTCTGACTTATTTCACTCAACATGATTTTTTCAAGGTCCATCCAAGATCGGCTGAAAACGGTGAAGTCACCATTTTTTACAGCTGAGTAGTATTCCATTGTGTATATATACCACAACTTGCTCAGCCACTCATCTGTTGTTGGACACCTGGGTTGCTTCCAGGTTTTGGCTATTACAAATTGTGCTGCCAAGAACATATGTGTACACAGATCTTTTTGGATGGCTGTTTTGGGTTCCTTAGGATATATCCCCAGGAGGGGAATTGCAGTTTCATAGGGTATGTCCATTTCTAGCCTTCTGAGAGTTCTCCAGACTGTTCTCCACAGAGGTTGGACCAATTGACATTCCCACCAGCAGTGCAGGAGGGTTCCTTTGACCCCACACCCTCTCCAACATTTGCTGCTGTTACCTTTTCTGATGTGTGACATTCTCACAGGAGTGAAGTGATATCTCATTGTTGTCTTGATTTGCATTTCTCTGACAATCAGAGACTTGGAGCATTTTTTCATGTGTTTCTCGGCCTTTTGGATCTCTTCTGTGGTGAATATTCTGTCCAAGTCCTCCCCCCATTTTTGGATGGGGTTATTTGTTGTCTTGTTGTTGAGTCTGGCAAGCTCTTTATATATGTTGGTTATTAAACTCTTATCTGATGTATGGCATGTAAAGATCTTCTCCCATTCTGTGAGGGGTCTCTTGATTTGGGTAGTGGTTTCTTTTGCTGTGAAGAAGCTTTTTAATTTGATGTAGTCCCATAGGTTTATACTTGCCTTAGTCTTCCTTGTAATTGGATTCGTTTCATTGAAAATGTCTTTAAAATTTATGCGGAAAAAAGTTCTGCCAATATTTTCCTCTAAAGGAATGCCCTTTGTGTGCTAACAGGAAACAACGAAAAATCTGAAGGTCGCTTCCTTCGTTCAGAGCAAATGGGCATTCATGTATAGGCACCGGGCAATTGTGGTGGCCTGCCTGACCCACAAGTGCATGTCTCCCAAGTCAGAGGGCTCCTGCAGGCAGACGTGCAGTCAGACTGATTGTCCTTGTACTTTGACAGCCTCCTTTTGGGATTTCAGGCTGACCACAGGTCCATAGTTCGCACCCCCTTTCTGCAACCAGCTCAAGAACTATTGATTGGGCTGCAGGTTTTTAGCTACATTTTAGTCCTAGTCACCTTATTATTTTTGGACTTTATTATTTCCCATCCCCCTCATTACACATTTACAAAGCATTATTTAATGTGGATCTTTTCTATATACAAATGACTAACAGGTATTCATTTTGGGTCATTTTTAGCTGTTTTTCAGCCTTGAAAATGACTTAAGCTCTGGGTTCTGGAAATATCTTTCTGTAGCTCCTGAAGGACACAGACTTTTTTCTTTTTTTATGTATTTATTATGTATGTATGTATGTATTTTTATTGTCACCAAGGTTATCACTGGGGTTTGGAGCCTACATGACAAATTCACCACCCCTGGTGACAATGTTTTTCCCTTTCTTTTATTTGATAAGACAGAGAATTTGAGAGGGAAGGGGAGATAGAAAGAAATAATACCTGAACCATTGCTTCATCACTTATGAAGCTTCTCTCCCCACTCCACAAGTGGGAGCCAGGGTCTTGAACATGGGTTATTGTACATGGTAACGTGTATGCTCTACCAAGTACACCACTACCTGGCCTCTACCTACATAGAATTATTTTATTAATCATCAGCCAAACTAACCTGATCTCATATATTGTATTTATTTTATTGGCAGTGTTAATGATTTGTTGTGAAATTGTTGACACATGAGTACAATTCCCCTTCTTCCTATGACAGGTATCTGCAAAATACTCTCACTCCCAAGGCCCCTCTCTCCCCCTTCCTCCCCAGAGTTCTTTGCTTTGGTGCACTATACCAACTCCAGTCTTAGTTTTATTTTGTGTTTTCCCTTTCTGTCTCTGTCTCTTAAGTTCTGCCTCTGAGTGAGGTCATCTGGTATTCATCCCACTCTTTTTTACTCATCCCACTCGACACTATTCCTTCAAGTTCCATCCAAGATGAAGCAAAGATGGGAAATGTTTTATTCTATATTGTAGAATTTCTGCTTTAATATCCATATATTTGATCCATTTTGATCTGATTTTGATTCGTAGTGTTAAGTGGTGGCCTAGTTCTACTTTTTTCTACATGTGTAAAATGTCCAGTTTTCCCAGCACTATCTATTAAAGAGATCTTTTTGTCCACCACTGAATGATTTTGGCCCCCTTGTCATATATTAGGTAGCTGTTATATATGTGGGCTCATATCTGGGCTCTTGACTTTGTTCCATTGATACAAGTGTCCATTTTTATTCCAGTACCACACTGTTTCAGTTATTTTTGCTGTATAATATAAACTGAAGTTGGGGAACGTGATACCTCTGTTTATTTCCTTTTTTATCAGAATTGCTTTGGCAATTTGTTGGGGTTTTTTATGCTTCCATACAACTTTTTGAATAAGTTGTTCAATTTTTTTTCCACCAGGGCTATCGCTGGGGCTCGATGCCTTTACTATGAATCCACTTCTTCTGAAAGCCATTTTTGTTGCCCTTGTTGTTATTATTGTTTTATTGCTATTGCTGTTGTTATTGTTGCTGGATAGGACAGAGAGAAATGTAGAGAGGAGGGGAAGACAGAGAAGGGGAGAGAAAGATAGACACCTGCAGACCTGCTTCACCGCCTGTGAAGCGACTCCCCTGCAGGTGGGGAGCCGGGGGCTCGAACCGGGATCCTTACACCGGTCCCTGCGCTTTGCGCCACATGCGCTTAACCCACTGCGCCACCGCCCGACCCCCTAGATGATTTTTTTTAAGATGATTTATGAATGGGGCAGCATCATCACTAATAAGTAGAAAGGCACTACCAGGAATTGTAAGTTTTTTGTTTCTGTGGTGTGTGTGTGTGAGCCCACTGATCCTGGAAGCCCCCTGACCTTTTTTTTTTTTCAGATAAAAGATGAGAAACAGACAGACAGAGAGAGAGAGAGAGAGAGAGAGAAACACCACAGCACTGCTCAACCATTTATGAAGCTTCTTTGTAAGGTGGAGCTCCCAAGTAGTGGCCAGGGCTCAAACTCAGGTTTCCTCACATGGTAAATTGTACACTCTACTAGGTGACTTATCACCTTCCCAGTCCCCACATTTTCATGGTTGGAGGTTTTTATACTCAGAAATAAAAGTGAAATAAGGCCATTAGCAAAAGAAAAGATGATTTGATTTGATTTACTTTGGATAGAGACAGGAATTGAAAGGGAAGGGGGAGGTAGAAGGGGAGAGAGAGAGCAAGAGAGAGCAAGAGACACCTGTAGCACTGTTTCACCTTGCATGAATGTTCCTCCCTTCAAGTGCAGACTAGAAGCCTGAACCTGAGCTTGGTAATGTATGCACTCAACCAAGTGTGTCACCACCCAGCCCAAGAGAGATTATTTCACCTGAAGTCACCTTCTACTAACTGGTAGCAGTGGTGTGTGCGTGTGTGTGTGCCTGCATGTGTGCGTGCGCGTGTGTGTGTGTGTGTGTGTGTGTGTGTGTGTGTGTGTTGGAGATAGAAGAGGGTGGGGTGTCTTCTCATGCAGATTCAGGTACCAGTCAGGAAGTCCCAGACTCATTGGTTTGTAATTGCCATTAGGTTAGGTATGAAGTCTTGGTATCATTGACTTTATGCCAATAACTCCACTTTGAGCCTGTAGTTTCTTTTATAATAAGAGGTATAAATTGCAAATGCAAAACTAGTTTGGCCCCCTTGCACTGTGTTTCTGATTCTCTTTCATGACTATTAAACTTAATACAATATAATTCAAACACAATTGCAGGTTGAGGCTCTCATGTTTGGTTGAGTGGAGGCAGGATCTCCCCAAACTGGGTCATAAAATATCCCATAATGGGGACAAAGTCTCCGACCAAAGTCCAGGCTCTGGGCCAAAGCAAAGGGAATGCCCCAGCTAGGGAACACAGTTCTGCTTTTCTGTCTGAATTAATTTTTCACTTGTTATTTTTCCAGCCAAGTCTTATCTAACTGGCCCAGTCTGCTCTCTGTCAGGCAAAGGAAGAGGCCTTGTGTTTGGACTCAACTGGAGCATTAAAGAGATTGTAGGTCCCCTGAAGCTCTGCCAGGCTGAGTAACCTCTTCATACTCTTCAGGAGATAAACTGGGATTGGGACAGCCTTGTCACCACAGGATTATCACTCCTTGCTTTGCTTTAAGGCTCTTTCCACACCCATCCCACCCCAGACCCAGGGCAAAGGATGTTCCATCTCTACTTTCAAAGATAATGGGGGGGGGGGTAGTACACCAGGTTAAATGCACATATTCCAATTCTTCGATAATGCTTCTAGATAAGGGAAAAATTATCTAGATAGATAAACTCAGATAAAGAATATTACCCAGAATATATAAAAAAAACATCTAAAGTTGTGTCTAGAATACTATTTAAATATCTATATGATCTCGACCTAAATATCTAGGTGACCTTTGGTAATAACTAGTATCTAAACATTAATCTAGAATATCTAGAGTGGTTATTCTATTATCACCCAGAGTTTCCCTGCTAGGGGACCATTAGCCTAGCTGGTAGGAGACTATAAAGAATGCGCAGCCTTGGGCAAGAAAGACAGCATGGTGGTTATGCAAAAGACTTTAATGCCTGAGGCTCTAAGGTCACAGGTTCAGGGCCCTGACACCATCATAAATCAAAGCTGAACAGTGTTCTGGTGCCTCTCTGCCTCTATCTCTCTCCCTAAAATAAAAGTAAATAAAATTTTTAAAAAGAAAGAAAGAAGGAAAGAAAGCATAGCCTTAGACTGATCTCTGCCTACCAAATGAGAAATAGCGTTTTAGCCACAAATCAAGTGATTTAAAAACCCAGGAAAATTTGAGAAGCACAGACTAGAGCAGGAGTTCTAGACCTGAATTCACAAGCTTGAATGAGGAAAAATATTACACCTTTCTTTTCATAATTAAAATTTTGGATTTACTTCAACTATAGGCAATAAGTCATTGAAATATTGGAAATATCTGTGACTTTGTTACCAATAGAAATCATGGAAATTTTTAATATATATATAATTTTTTAACAGAGCCAAGATCTCACACATATGATTTCACTTCTCCTGAACTGACGTTTTTTTATTCAGAGATAGAGAGGGAGGGGCCCGATGGTAGTGCACCCAGTTGGGCACACATGTTATACTGTGCAAGGGCTCAGGTTTGAGCCCCTAGTTCCCACCTTCAGAGGGAAAGCTTTGCAAGTGGCAAAGCAGTGCTGCAGATGTCTCTCTATCTCTCTTTCTCTATATCTCTCCCTTCCCTCTTGACTTCTGACGGCCTCTATCCAATAAATAAATATAACAAAAGTTCAGTCAACAATATTTGTATACCTTTCCCATATTTTGGAGCTACTTTCCTATATTTTGGAGCTACAAGGAGCTACTCTCTTCCTTGATCCAGCTTTCTAGCCCTTTTTCCAGTCATAACATCATCTCTCCAGACAATAACCTGGGTCCACCTGCATATCAGATGTCAGACTCAAGAAAAAACTATTATAGTCATGGGCTCTTGGGAATATATAAATATAAAGTAGACCTACTAGCTATCTCCAAAACAGAGACCCCCAAATCTTCATCTGCAATAATCCAGCCTTTAGGTTCACAATTAATGAACAGTTTGTTTGGCTTTATATGTTAACTCTTCTTTCAGCCACCAGGTTCCAGATGCTACCCTGATGCCAACCGAACTTCCCTGGGAAGATAACCCCACCAATGCATCCTGGAGCCTCGCTGCCCCAGGGCCCTTCCCCACTAGGGAAAGAGAGAGAGCCAGGCTGGGAGTATGGATCGACCTGCCAACACCCATGTTCAGCAGGAAAGCAATTACAGAAGCCAGACCTTCCACCCTCTGTACCCCACAATGTCCCTTGGTCCATACTCCCAGAGGGATAAAGAATAGGAAAGCTATCAGGGGATGGGATGGGATACAGAGTTCTGGTAGTGGGAACTGTGTGGAGTTGTACCCCTCTTATCCTATGGTTTTGTCAGTGTCTCCTTTTTATAAATAAAATTTAAAAATATAACAATATTTATACACCTTTCCCATATTTGGGAGATACTCTCTTCCCTGATCCAGCTTTCTGGTCCTTTTTCCGGCCATGACATCATCTCCCCAAACAATAACTTGGATCCACCTGCATATCAGATGTCAGGCTCAGGGAAAAAAAAAAACTAGTATAGGCATGGGCCTTTTGGAATATAACTAAAGTGGGCATGCTATCTACAAAACGGAGACACCCAAACCTTCATCTGCAATATTCTAGCCTTTAGGTTCATGATAAGTCAACAGTTGTTTGGCTTTATATGTTAACTCTTCTTTCAGCCACCAGGTTCCAGATGCTACCCTGATGCCAACTGAACTTCCCTGGGAAGATGACCCCACAAGTGTATCCTGGAGCCTCGCAGCCCCAGGGCCCTTCCCCACTAGGGAAAGAGAGAGAGCCAGGCTGGGAGTATGGATCAACCTGCCGACACCCATGTTCAGCAGGGAAGCAATTACAGAAGCCAGACCTTCTACCTTCTGCACCCCATAATGACCCTGGGTCCATACTCCCAGAGAGATAAAGAATAGGAAAGCTATCAGGGGATGAGATGGGATACAGAGTTCTGGTGGTGGGAATTATGTGAAGTTGTACCCCTCTTATCCTATGTTTTTTTGTCAGTGTCTCCTTTTTATAAATAAAAAATTTTAAAATATATAGAGACATGATTTTTTAAAAATTTTAAAAAGTAACAAAAATTATATAAAAAAGAAAGAAGTAGAAGGGATATATAGATTCCTAAATCTAAACATTTTTTAGAATTTTTATATAGAGAATATATGTAAAGAATAAAATATATGTAAAGAACATATGACATCTCCAGTGTGAGACAGAAAAACTTCAGTTTGCTCCCGGATTGCAAATTGTTCCATCAAACAGCAAAGGTCAAGGGGGAATGGAGAAGCCCTATCTCCTTGACTATCACTTCACCACATATACCTGTGCCCAGTAGCAGGCTGGCACAGCCCTAATGTCTGCAGCACAGCCCTCCTTCCCTGGAGGACTAATGTTGATTGATCTTCTCTCCTCTGCCTCCTCTCTGGTGCTGGCCCAGGCTGTTCCCAGTACCTTCTCCCAGGAGCCTTTTCGTTGAGTTTAGAGGGTTGGGGGTGTTTTGCCTCCTCATGTACTCAAGACATGGGGACTCCTAATGATGCAACAGGACAAACAACTGGTTCTGGGGTAGGGAGCGAGCGGGGGTGGGGGGAATAAAAAAAAAATCAACCAGGAAGTTATAGCTCCTTTTTCACACTTTGGGGGGTGGGGAGAGTTGGGGTGTCAGGATTGCTCTAAGCTGCTGCTTATCTTTTCAGTCCTTACATAGCTGCTCTGCTGTTTGCCCCCAAAGAGCAGCAAAGCCATGGCTCCACCACAATTCCCCATGCTCTGTCTCCATCCTACTCTTCTTAGCCACTGCCCACCCTCCCATACATACTAATTTTTTTTTTTTAAGTCATCGGAAAACTGCTCAGCTCTGGTGCTGGGGCTTGAGCCTGTGACCTTTGGTGCCTCAGGTATAAAAGTCTTTTTGCATAACCACTGTGCTGTCTACCTAGTCCTAGTTAATTAATTGATTGATTAATTAATTAACTTATTAATTTATTTCAGGAGCATTGCTCAGCTCTGGCTTATGGTGGTACTAGGGATTGAACCTGGGACCTCAGAGCCTCAGGCACAAAAAAAAAGTTTATTGAGTAAGCCATTGTGCCACCTCCCCAGCCTCACTTCCTACTCCTCCCCTAGCTCTTGCTCCAAAGCCACCTGAGCTGATGGGAAGGGTAGGGATAAGAGGCAAGGGTAGAGCAGGCTGTTCTCACAGCCCTGTGCCAGCATCAACTAAAAGTATTGGCAGAGATCATGCTTCTCAGAGCAAACTCTGAGTTTAATCAATGAAAGTGTCTCTCTCACAGAAGACAGCCCATCTCCCAGAGCATCACATTCATCTTCACCGAGGCTTGCGTAGGTGGGAAGAGGCGGCCTTGTTTGCCCTTCTCCATGGGAAGCTGTCTTCTTCCTCCCCTCTGAGCTTTTCCCCGTTCATATCTGGACACAGCAGATTTCAGCCTGTTCTCTCATGTGAGAAAAACCAGAGGCAGGGGAGAATATGGGAACCCAAGGAGAAGAGTGGCAGAGTTTGTCAGTGAACAGTGACACTTTCTAGGTTAGAAGCTGTCTGGTATGGCATGTTGGGGGATGGTTATTTTGAATCGTCGCTGATGAAATATTTATTGAGTAGGAAAAGGAAAAATTCCAGAGTAAAGCAGAGGCCTGGAAATTGATTTAAGATCTAAGAGTTTGGGATGGTAAGATAGCTCATATGGGAGGGTGCCTGTTTTGCCATGCACACGCCCCACGTTCAAGGCCCAGCCCCCACAGCACGGGGGGGGGGGGGGGGGAGCGTCAGTGCTGTAGTGTCTCTCTCCCTCTCTGTTTCTCTTCCTTTCTGAGAAAAGTCAGCTTGGAGTGGTGAAGCCCTGACAACAAGATGAATAAATGAATGGATCCAAGAAGTCAAATCATCACACCATTGTCTTGCTCTCCCAGATCAGCAGTCCTTCACCTGGCCTGGCAATGAAGGGTGGGGAGGCTGCAGGCAAAGATTTTAGCTGATTGGCTGTGAGAAGGCAGTGAGATTCCTTACAGGAAGTGCCAACCACACACTGGGTGCTAAGCAAGAGCAGCTTCTCTTCCCTCCATAGTCCCCCTTCCAGGTTCTGCTGAAGCAAAGGCACTGAGATAGGCCAGTGTCGGGGTCTCTGGCAGGGTGATCTCCAAGGGAAAGGTAACGGACCGGTTCTTTCTAGAGTAAAGACACCGGGGAGACTGCAGCGTGCTCAGAACTCATTTATTAGCAGGTGGACATGAGTTAAATAGAAAACCAAACAAAGGGAATTATTATTGAAATATGTCAGAAATTACAGGTTTCTTAAAGGTCGGCTTGCCCCTATGGTAGGGGGCTGGTATGACAAGAATTGATGCAGCTACATAAAGGTCAAGATAATTAGTCTCCTGATGCAGGCATTTAATTACCCAAAGGCATTTGAGGGGAGGAGAGGGGTTGAACCAGTTAAGGCAAGATAGAGAGATGATAAGCAAGGTTTGATGCAAATTGAGGACATCAAAGGGCACTGCTAGGAGTGTGTGATAAGGTGTGTTCTTCTGTGATCAGAAGGTGACTTTGAGTAAGTGAATCTTAAAGTAGGTGGCCATGTGGCCTGCAGTTAATGGGGAGAAGTATTGGGGTTTCTGTGGACCTGAGAGTCAAGAAGGAAAGAACAAAGTCTGAGTTTCCCCCCTTTTGCTCACCTCGGTTGAGAGAGACTCACCAAGAGGGTATCTTCTCAGACCTCTATCCAAGGATAGGGGTGGTTCTCCCTAAGCTCTATCAAGCTTACACATAGTCCCAACAGGCCAGGCGGTAGCACACCTGGTTGAGTGTACACGTCACCATGTGCGAGGACCTGGGCTCAAACCCTCAGCCCCCTCCCCACCACCACCCACAGGAGGGAAGCTTCAGCAGCAGCAAAGCAGTACTTCAGGTTTCTCCCCCTTTCTCTTCCTCTACCTCAGTCTCTCACCCTCTAAAAACAAAACAAAACAAAACAAAAAACAAACAAGCAAAATCAGAGGCCCTAGGGGCAGAGTGGGAAGGAATATAAGCACCAGCTTCAGATTTAGGTTAAAGTGGAAATGCTGATCTTGACAAGAGGACAGCTAATTGTGATACTGTATTAAGTGAATCTTTAGTATCCTTTTTTTTTTTCTCCTTCCAGACTCTTTCCTCACTCCTGTGACTAATGTCTAAATTAATGTTTGGATGTTGCCCTCATTCTTATGTGTTTTTTACCTTTGGTGGGGGGGGGGGGCGGGGAGGGGGGATGGGGTTAGCTGGGCTTTTTTCCTGGTTCATTTCTTTATTGTTCCTTCTTGGTTTAACCATTGTATATAGTGTTGTGAGGTCCCTCTCTCTGTGCTTTTCAACCCACTGATCACTCTTGCCTGGACTGATTTGTGTCTAAGTAAGATACTTAAAGAGTTTAACAGTTGTGGAAATTAATAGTTGTTTCAATGTTATCTCAGTTCCCTGAGTTGAAGCACAGTGACTGTTAAAACCTCTTTTGTTCTTATTCTTCACTGTAGGCTATGGTAGCCTGAGGGCTTTTTACCTATAAGTAGGTTTTTTTTAGCTTAACCACTCACTCCTGACCAAGAGATAAAGCTGGGTGGAGGAGAGATAGCATAGTGGTTATGCAAATTGACTCCCACACCCCAAGTATCCAAAGCTCTGGGCTCACTTCAGCTTCTCTGCCAGCAGCAAGAGCCAAACCGGGGCAGCACTACTTAACCCTGTGAATTTCTAAACAAGTTCCGTTTATAATCAGTGGGTTCTGAGTCAACTTTTCACTGTGTTCTCATCAGGAGAACAATGTGGAAAGGCTCCCACTATACAGCCCCACCTCTAGTCCACCGGGGTGTAGATCTTCTCATGAGTTTCCCAGCCAGTTCTCTGCCCCAGATGTCAGATGACCGCAGCACTGCTGCTCCAGCCTCCAAGGAGCAGTAGCAATGGAGACTCACAGTGGCATTTGGTGAGCCTTAGAGGAGTCCTCTCCTCCCTTTAGCAGTCTTTTTGTTGCTAAAACAGACTGGAAGTGTCTCCTCAACTGGCAAACTGCCAGACTGTTACTGTTACCAGCTGTTCAGGAGTAGATAAGGGCTTTAGCCCCAGGAATCTTTCCTTGGGCCCCTCTCTGTCTATGAACTACACATGTTTGCACTCACTGGTGACCTGGTGGGTCCCAAAGTAGTCTTAGTCTCGTCTTGTTGTGGTCTCAGGTGATCTTCTTTGATATTCCTAGTTGACCAGGAAGAGAAGAGAGGAATGCAGCAGCTGCTACGCTGTAACCCCACTTCCAGATATATATATATATATAAAATTTTTTAATTTACTTATTATTGGATGGAGACAGAGAAAAAAATTAGGAGAGTGGGAGATAGAGAGGGAAAGAGAGAGAGAGATACCTGCAACTCTGCTTCACCACTCATGAAGCTTCCCCCCTGCATGTGGGGACCAGGGGCTTGAACCCTGGTCCTTGTGCACTGTAATGTGAGCACTTTAGCAGGTGTGCCACTGCTTGGTCCCTTGAATATCTTTATTTATATTTTGTCCTTTGAAAAATAAATAGTCCATGAAAGATGATGAATGACATAGTGGGGGTTGTATTGTTAAATGGGAATCTGGGGAATGTTATGCATGTACAAACTATTGTATTTACTGTTGAATGTAAAGCATTAATTCCCCAATAAAGAAATAAATTATTAAAAAAAAAAAAAGAAATAGTAGGGGCCAGGCCGTGGCACACTCAGTTGAGTACAAATGTTAGTATAGATAAGGACCTGGGTTCAAGTCCCTGCTCCCCACCTACAGGGGGACCATTCATGAACAGTGAAGCAGTGCTGCAGTTATCTTTCTTTTCCTCTCAACTCTTTATTTCCCCTCTCCTCTCAATTTATTTCTGTCCTAGTAAAAAAGAAAAAAAAATTAGTGCCAGCAGTACCCCTGATGACAATGAAAGCAAGAAGGAGAAGAAGAAAACAGAGATGGGGGCAAAAAATGCAATAAAGTAGAGAGGCTGAATTGTTCCCAAGCTGTGATCTCAGATGAACAGAGGAGCAGGGTCTGGGAGGTGGCTCAGTGGATAAAGCATTGGACTCTCAAGTGCTGGGAAATTGTCCAGATGTGATCACATCCACCATGTTGTCCCCTCAGGGTATTGTCAATTCCTATGAGAAAACCTTATTTCCGAGTGCCTTGTTTCCTAGCCAATCCTGTCCAGACTTGTCACTAATGGAATTTCTCCCATAAAAGCCCTTCTTCTTCCGCCCTTTCTCTCTCTTGCTCGCTTTTCACGCACAGAAGGGTTGTTGCACGTAGCGGGATGCGACCATTTTTGCTAGCTCCACATGTCCCGAACTGCTGCGCTCTCACCCGACTCTGAGGTACCTGCGCAAGTAAAGATTTGTGTTCCCTCTCCACTCCGGATCTCCTCTCTCTCTTCTGCATCACAGCCCGACACTCAAGTATGAGATCAGATGAACAAAGGAGGGGCTACACTGGGAGCCAACCCACAGGCCCTGGCCACCATCCTGTACCCACTAATTAGTTTGGGGAAAACCTGGGGTTAAACCATTGGCTTTCCTGGAAAGTAGCCCCGAGAAGGGCAGTCTCAGATTGGCATTAGAAGGCTTGGTCAGGCCCCAGCAGGAGACAGAAGGACACTCATCTGGGTGTCCTTATGACAGTGAGTAAAGGGACCATGTGCAGATGTTTGAAAAGGATCAGAGAGTCAAAAAATGAAAGTCTTGCTGGAGGGAACTGGAAACAAGCAATAGTAACACGCTAGTGCTTGGCCAAGCATGTCCTCAATGCCCAGCAAGAATCAGGGACACAGAGGTGTGTCCACAAGGAGCTGTAGTCACAGAAAAATGAAAACAAAACAGAACAAGATGGGGGTGGGGGAGTAAATAAAACAAGTAGCCTGACTTCTCTCTCATGACCTCTGATCTGCCAAAGCTTCCTGCTAACAAGCTCAGGCAAGCCGGCAGAGGGCAAGGACATCCTGCAATACTGTCTGTGGTCTCCTGAAGCACCAAGTGGGTGGAAGATGGGTCTCAGGATGGAAGCAAAGTAAGACTACAAAGTGAAAGAGAGTTGTATTATTCCATGGAATTAATATATATATATATATATATCATAATTTCTTTAGCCAGTCATCTGTGAACAATGCACCTATAATCATAGGGGGGGTGAATATGTCCCGTCAAATTAGTGTTTGAGTGTCCTTCAGATAAATGCCTAAGAGTGCTGTTGCTGGATCATAAAGTAGTCCCATTTTTATTTGTTTAAGGCTTCTCCATATAGTCTTCCAAAGGGGAAACATCAGTTTGCATTCCCACCAACAGTATATACAGTGAGAGTTGCCAACAGTATATACAATGAGAGAGAGTTGCTCCCTACCCCTATCTGCAAAAGGAATCTTGATTTTAGTTTTGCAGCAGTATGATTCTGGGCAAGACACTGCACCTCTCTGAACCTGGTTTTCTTCTAAGGGCTATTTATACCTGTTTGTTTAATATTTATTTATTTCTATTTGATTTGATCGGACAAAGACAAATTAAGAGGGGAGAGGAAGATAGGGAGGGAAACACTGTTTCCCTGCTTGCAAAACTTCACTCTCCAGATGAAGACAGAGGGCTTGAACCCAGATCCTTGTGCGTAGTAATGTGTGTGCCTGACTAGACTCTGCCCGGCACCTTATACTTGTTTAATGGAGTGGATGTGAGGAATAAACTAGGTGCCTTGTAGGAAACTGCCAACCACATAAGAGGTGCTTAGCAAGGGAAGTTTCCCTTCCTACCAGAGTCCTCTGTTGAAGCAGAAGAACTGGGACAGACTGGAAAGGAGAGGATGGCCTGACTACAAATACAGGCAATGGCTCCACAGCTAAAAGTTGAATGACCTTGGGCAAGTCACTTACCTTTCTCAACTTTACCTTCTTAATAGTAAAAAAGGATATCCAGCACATAAGCTAAATATCATGAGGACTATAAATGTTTTAAGTAAAGCCTGCTGGGAAAATATTGAGTTCTTGTTAGGTGGACCCTGGAATCAAACTAATTCAAATCTGACATCTCTACTTGTCAATTATGCAACCTTGGACTCTCTGAGTCTCTATCCTCATCTATAAAATGGAGATGATAAAACACTTTATCTTAAGACTGTGATTACAAAATGAAGTAGTAAGTATAAAGCATAGCACAGTTTGTCCTCAAAAGTCCGCTGTTGTTATAGATTGTCACTATTATTAGCTTTGTAATGTTGCTTGTGTCTCTATCCCCAAATAGCTGACACCTCAGCTAACGCCCCTATATTTTTGTTTTGTTTTTAATTCATTGTATAGACTGTTAGTGGGAATGCAAACTGGTGTTTCTCCTTTGGAAGACTATATGGAGAATCCTTAAACAAATAAAAATGGAACTACTTTATGATCCAGCAATAGCACTCTTGGGCATTTATCCAAAAGGCCCTCAAATACTAATTTGAAGGGCTATATGCACCCCTATGTTTATAGGTGCATTGTTCACAGATGACTGGCTAAAGAAATTATGAGATATGTATATATACTCCATGGAATAATACTCTGTAATAAAAAATATGATTTTGTGTCCTTTGGGACAAAGTGGGTAGCACTGAGGTGACTATGCTTAGGAAAATAAAAGATGAAAGATAACTTCTGGGTGTTTTCATTCATATGTGGGATCTAGAGAACAAATACACATGAACTTGCAAACAAACAAAAAATAAGCACAAACCAAACAGTCTCTAAAACTTTTTGAGAACTATGATGTTTATGGTTGGGAGGGTGGGGGCAATTTGGTGGTGGGGTGATAGGTGCAGTGTGAAACTACACCCTGTAATCTTACAATCTTGTGAGTCTGGCTAGGGGTTTGTCAATCTTGTTTAATTTTTCAAAGAACTAACATTTGGCTTCATTGATCTTTTGTATGGTTCTCTTATTTTCGATGTTGTTTATTTCTGCTCTAATTTTAGTGATTTCCGTCCTTTTGGTTGAAGATTCCTTTGTTCCTCTTCCTCTAAGTCCTTAAGATGTGCAGTAAGGTCATTTATTTGAGTTTTTTCTTGTTCTCTAATATGTGATTGTATGGCTATGAGTTTCCCTCTCAATACTGCTTTAGCTGTGTCCCAAATATTTTGATAGCTTGTGTCTTCATTTTCATTTGTTTCCAGGAACATTTGAATTTTTTGCTTGAGTGTCTCTCTGACCCAGTGGTTTTTAAGCAGCATGTTGTTGAATTTCCTAATTCTGTAACTTTTAGTAAATCTCTGTTTGTTGTTAAATGTTAACTTTACTCCACTGTGGTCTGAGAAGATACTTGGGCTTATTTCAATGCTCTTGAATTTACTGATACTGTCTTTGTGGCCTAACATGTGGTCTATCCTTGAGTATGTGCTGTGTGGATTTGAAAAGAAGGCGTATTCTTTGTTTTTTGTGGTGAAGAACTCTGAAAATGTCCAGGAGGTGTAGTCTGTCCATCTCTTCATTTAATTCTCTTGTTTCTTTGTCGATTCTCTTCTTCGTTCATCTAAGTATGAGAGTGGGGTGTTAAAATCTCCCACTATGTCGGGCCTTAAAGCCAGCACCCCCCTGCTCTGTTCCATGCTCCATTGCTGACACTATGGTCTATTTACATAATCATTGTTTTGCCTGAAAGATCTCCACCACATTATCTCCTCAGAGTATTGCTAATTCAGTTAAAACCGTTGCTAAGGATGCTTCCACCTTCCCGGCATGCCTTTTGCCTCTCTCCACACCCTTTCCTAGCCATTTCCATTTCTGACTTGCCACTTCTGGTTTTTATCCCACTGCTGTTCCTGATTTTGCTCTCTTTCTCTTCCGTGTCCCAACCTCGAGAAGACCTGGAGAAAGGCTGGTGTGCATAGTGGGAGGTGGCCATTTTGCTAGCTCCACGTGGCCTAAACCTGCTGTTCTCACACCTGACTCTGGAGTGACTGCATCAATAAAGTATTGTATTACCACGCCACCATGAGTTCCTTGTCTCTCTCTCCAGTGAAGCTAGCCTGGCACCACTATTATTGTATTACTATTGATGTATTTTTGTAATTCTTTCAGTAGATGTTTGATGATGATCCCTCATTGGGTGCATAGATGTTAATAATTATTAAATCTTCTTGGTTGATTGATCCTCTAATCATTATGTAATGGCCTTGCCTATCTTTTATTACTTTATTTAATTTAAAGTCTATTGTGTCAGAGATGAGAATGAATGTTCCTGCCCTTATTTGTGGTCCATTAGCCTGTAGGATAGTTTTCCATCCTTTCACTTTAAGCCTGTGTTTGTCTTGTTGGGTCAGATGGGATTCTTGCAAGCATCATATGGTTGGGTTGTGTTTCCTGATCCATCCTCCCACTCTGTGCCTTTTAATAGGTGAGTTTAAGCCATTAACATTTATTGATATTATGGGTTTAATGTATTGTAATGCCATTATTCAACAATTTTTTATTTGTTCTGATATATGGCAAGTATTATGGTGATGTTCTTGTTTATAAGAGATCTTTTAATACCTCTTTCAAGGCAGGCTTGTTGATGTTTGCTTTCTTTGACTGTTGTCTGTCTGAGAAGGTTTTGATCCCTCCATCTAGTTTGAATGAAAGTCTAGCAGGATATATTATCCTTGGTTGGTTGAAACTCTTTTTCATTCAGGGCTCAATAGATATATTGCCATTCTCTTCTGGCTTTTAGAGTTTGAGTGGAGAAGTCTG
Organism: Erinaceus europaeus; assembly: GCF_950295315.1. Lineage (NCBI taxonomy): Eukaryota > Metazoa > Chordata > Mammalia > Eulipotyphla > Erinaceidae > Erinaceus > Erinaceus europaeus. The sequence continues at coordinate 66,981,444 of NC_080172.1, read as the reverse complement.
CTGATAACTTATGGGTTTTCCCCTGTATGTGACTTTTTGTTTTTCTTTTTCTTTTTTTTTTTTAAATAATTTATTTCTTTATTGGGGAATTAATGTTTTACATTCAACAGTAAATACAATAGTTTGTACATGCATAACATTCCCCAGATTCCCATTTAACAATACAAAACCCCCATTTTTTTATACAACTCTTCTTTTTTTAAATATTTATTTATTCCCTTTTGTTGCCCTTGTTTTATTGTTGTAGTTATTATTATTTTTTATTTATTTATTTATTTTTATTTAAGAAAGGATTAATTAACAAAACCATAGGGTAGGAGGGGTACAACTCCACACAATTCCCACCGCCCAATCTCCATATCCCACCCCCTCCCCCAATAGCTTTCCCATTCTCTATCCCTCTGGGAGCATGGACCCAGTGTCATTGAGGGTTGCAGAAGGTAGAAGGTCTGGCTTCTGTAATTGCTTCCTCGCTGAACATGGGCGTTGACTGGTCGGTCCATACTCCCAGTCTGCCTCTCTCTTCCCTAGTAGGATGGGTCTCTGGGGAAGCTGAGCTCCAGGACACATTGGTGGTGTCTTCAATCCAGGGAAGTCTGGCCGGCATCCTGATGATACCTGGAACCTGGTGACTGAAAAGAGAGTTAACATACAAAGCCAAACAAATTGTTGAGCAATCATGGACCCAAAGCTTGGAAAAGTGGAGAGGAAGTATTAGGGAGGTACTCACTGCAAACCCTAGTATACTTCTGCTTTCTTACTTTGGTGCCATACTCCAAACTCAGTCAATTTCTGCTTTGCGTTTCTACTTCTTTTTTTTTTTTTTACATGCATAACATTCCCCAGATTCCCATTTAGCAATAAAACCCCCACTATTTCATTCATCATTTTTCATGGACCTGTATTCTCCCCACCCACCCACCCACCCCAGAGTCTTTTACTTTGGTGTAATACTCCAATTCCATTTCAGGTTCGACTTGTGTTTTCTTTTCTAATCTTGTTTTTCAACTTCGGCCTGAGAGTGAGATCATCCCATATTCATCCTTCTGTTTCTGACTTATTTCACTCAACATGATTTTTTCAAGGTCCATCCAAGATCGGCTGAAAACGGTGAAGTCACCATTTTTTACAGCTGAGTAGTATTCCATTGTGTATATATACCACAACTTGCTCTGAATAACTCTGAAAATGTCCAATAGTTCTAGGTTATCTATCTCTTCATTTAGCTCCCTTATGTCTTTACTGATTTTCTTCCTGGATGATCTGTCAAGTTGAGATAGTGGGGTGTTGAAGTCCCCTACTATGATTGTGTTACTGTTAATATATTGCTGTAGCTCTTTCAGTAGAAGTTTGATGTATTTAGATGGCTTCTCATTGGGTACATAGATATTAATAATTGTTAAGTCCTCTTGATTGACTGATCCTCTGAGCATTAAGTAGTGTCCATTCCTATCTTTTTTAATCTTATCTATTTTAAAGTCTATCATGTCAGATATGAGAATAGCTGTTCCTGCCCTTTTTTGTGGGCCATTGGCTTGAATGATAGTTTTCCATCCTTTCACTTTAAGTCTGTGTTTGTCTTGTTGCGTTAGGTGAGTTTCCTGTAGACAACATATTGTTGGGTTGTGTTTTCTGATCCATCTTCCTACTCTGTGTCTTTTAATAGGTGAATTCAGGCCATTGACATTTATTGATATCAAAGATTGAAGATATTTTAACGCCATTCTTGTAGAGTTTTAGAGTGTTTTGATATATGTCCTATTTGTGGTGGTCTGGTTGTTTATAGGAAACCTTTCAGAACTTCTTTCAAGGCAGGCTTGGTGATGGTTGCTTCCTTCAACTGTTACTTGTCTGAGAAGGTTTTGATGCTTCCATCTAGTCTGAATGACAGTCTAGCAGGATATAGTATTCTTGGCTGAAAGCCTTTCTCATTGAGCACTCGATAGATATCTTGCCATTCTCTTCTGGCCTGTAGTGTTTGTATGGAGAAGTCTGCTGCTAATCTTATGGGTTTTCCTTTGTAGGTGACTCTTTGTTTTTCTCTTGCAGCCTTGAGGATCCTTTCTTTATCCTTATTCCTTTCCAATCTAAGTATGACATGTCTTGGTGTCTTTAGGTCTGGGTTAATTCTGTTTGGGACCCTCTGGGCTTCTTGAATCTTTATGTCTTTGGTGTTGTCTAGACTAGAGAAATTTTCAGCTATTATGGCCTGGAGAACGCTTTCTTCCTCCCCTTCTCTTTCTTCCTCTGGTAAGCCAATAATGCGTATATTGTTTCTTTTGAAGTCATCCCATAGGACTCTGTTGTTGTTTTCAGCATCTCTTAATCTCTTTTTGAGATCTCTTACTTCTTCTTTAGTTGTCTCTAATTCATCCTCAATCTTGCTAATTCTGTCTTCAGCCTCATTGATTCTATTCTCTCTGCCCTCTACTGCTTTCTGGAGTTCATCTATTTTGTTGCCCTGCTCTGATACTGTTTTAGCTTGTTCAGCTAGTTGCCTTCTTAGCTCAGCAATTTCAGCTTTCAGCTCTCTAATAACCATTAGATAATTAGAATTTTCTTCCATATTCTCATTTGTTGTTCCTGCATTTCTGATTACAATTTTTTCAAATTCTTTACTCACTCCTGTTATTATTTCCTTAGCTAATGTTTGGATGTTGAACTCGTTGTTTTGTGCTTCGCCCTCTGGAGGACTTTTAGCTGGACTCTTGTCCTGGTTTGAGTCTCCATTATTTTTTCTTGTTGTTTTAACCATTTTATATAAGTTAAGAGGTTTTTCAATCCCTGAGTTGGAGTTCAGTGGTGTAAAAGCCTTTTTTTTTTCCCCTGTAGGCTATGGTAGCCTGAGGGCTTTTTAACTATCAATAGGCTTCTTGGCTTAATCACTGACTCCTGACCAAGAGATAAAGCAGGGTGTGGCAGAGATAATCCAGTGGTTATGCAAAGAGACTTTCACAGCCCTTCAGCTATGCCACCGAGGTATAGGTCTTCTCCTGAGTTTCCCGGTTAGATCTCTGTGCCCTGGTGTCCCTCCCTGTTGCTGCTCCAGATTCTGAGGGTAGTAGCAATGGAGACTCAGAGTTGTACTTGGTGAGTCTCTGGGGAGTCCTTTCCTCCCTTCAGCTGTCCCCTTGTTGGTGGAGCAGACTGGAGGTGGTGTCTCCACTGACAAACTGTCGAACTGTTAGCAGTCACTTAATCTCTCCTTAGGCCCCTCTCTCCTCTCTGTCACCAGCCACGCGTGTTTGTACTCACGGGTGATTTACTGGGTTTCTGTGGTCATTCTAGTCCTGTCTTGTTTCGGTCCGGGTGGTCTCCTTTGGTATTCCTAGTTGATCCAGGAGAGGAGAGGAGAGGAGAGAAAGCGATCTGCTGCTCGTAGCTCCGCCTCCCGGAATCTCGACTTTTTGTTTTTCTCTTGCAGCCTTTAGGATCCTTTCTTTATGCTTACTTTTTTTCATTGTAACTATGATGTGTCTTGGTGTCTTCAGGTCTGGGTTGATTCTGTTTGGGACTCTCTGAGCCTCTTGGATCTTAATTTCCTTTCTGTTGTTAGGTCTAGGAAGTTTTCTTCTATAATTTCCTCTAGAATGTTTACTTCCCCTTCCTCTCTTTCTTCCTCTGGCAGGCCAATTATACGAATGTTACTTCTTTTGAGATCATCCCATATGTCTCTGTTGTTGTTTTCAGTGTCTCTTAATCTCTTTTTGAGATCTTTTACCTCTTTCTTAGTTTTCTCTAACTCATCCTCTGTCTGGATAATTCTGTTTTCTGCTTCTGTTAGCCTGCTTTCCCTTCCTTCAGCGTCTTTCTTCAGTTCAGTTATAGTATTAGCTTGCTTTGCTAATTGACCTTTTAGTTCAGCTATTTCAGCTTTCAGTTCTCTAATTACCTTGAGGTAGCTTGTGTTTTCCTTGAGGGTCTCATCTGTTGTTTCCCTAATTCTGATAGCCCTTTCCTTCATAATTGTATTCATTTCTGTGATTATTAGGTTTATTATTGCTTACATACTTTTCTTATCTATGATTATTTCTCACTGATTTAGAGTTTCTTCTGGGATCCTGTCTTGATTCATTGTAGTAGCAGTTTTATTTGCTCTTGATTTAACCATTTTTTAATTGACTTCTTTTTCTGTTTTGTCGTTCTTCAGTTGTTGTGTTTTGAGTACAAACCACAATATATTAAATACCTTTATGACAAATGGAGCCACCCAACCTCAGAAATTACAACTATAGTAACTGAAGCAAGGATTAATGCAGTTCAACCAATACCAGTTAACCAAACAACACCTCCAGTCCAGAAAAAATAGTGACCAAATCCAAAGGAAAAGGAAAGAGAATGGAAAAAAGGGAAAGCAAGAACAAACAATTATGCAAATTACTGTCTACTGTAAATTCTAGGGATAGCAAGAGGAGAAAGGGTAATAGAGAAGAGAGACACACACACACAGAGAGTCCACTCTGTGTCAGATTTCTTCCCCCAAATAATTCACAAACGACTATCAGTGAATTCAGAAAGCAAAAGGAGGAAGAAAAGAAGACAAGAATGAGAAAAGGAGCAGTGAAAGGAAAGAGGTTTTTTTTTTTTTTAATTAGCTAGGAGGTAGGAAAAAGGCAAGTGGAGGGAAGAGGTAGAAAGAAGTTCCTCAAATTAAAAAGAAAGAAAGAAAGAAAGAAAAAGAAACAAGTTCCTCTCACACTGGATAGGACACCCAGTCACCCAGCAATGTAAAAAACAGCTACAGTTAATTTTAGTCAACCTGAAGAAGGAGAGGGCAGAAGGGACACACATATATAATAATAGTAATAATAAAATAGAATAGAATAAAAAATCCTAACAGTTAGTCTGCAGCTTAGACTGCTCCGGATGGATTGGCTGCAGGCAGCCTGAGCAAAAACAGCCAATTGTAAGAAGTGTCAAAAAAAAAAAAAAAAAAAAAAAAACCTCCAGGTAGTCTTTCCCAGGCAGGGGTGAGGCTCTGACTGGTCAGACATTTTGTCATTCAAATAGAGCTCCAGCCAATTAAAAAAAAAGAGAGAAGGAAAGGAAAAGGCTTGGAATGACACCCCAGGTGAGCCAGGAATCTTGGTAAAGAAAATAGCTCAGCAGGGAGCCTGCTAGGAGCAGCTGTCCCACCCCTGGGGGCTGGTTCTGGGGTAGAGGGGAGGGGTGAGCTTCAGAAATAATCAAAAAATTTCCTTTATTTTTCCTCCTGGCCTCTGTTTTCTAACCCAAGAGTGGTATCACCCTTAGGACCCCTTATTCACCCTCCTATTGATGGCCCAGTATCCTACCCTATCCAGAGAATCCCCGGTCACAGGCTGCTGCTTGTTGGAGCTCACGCCAGCCCCCGCGTCCAAGTCACCATCTTACAATCTTGTAAACCATTATCAAGCACAAGTAATAGATGGCTTGGAAAAAGAAAAATTAAGAAAAACATAAAGATAGAATGCTTAATTTTATTTACTAAAATTATTTACTTAATTTATTTTATTTACTAAAAGAAAGAGGAAAGAAAATCAAAGCATCACTGTATTGCCAGGGGCCAAACTTGGGACCTCATGTCAACAACTCCCATGCTTTTCTACTGTACAACCTCCCAGGCTACCCTCAAGTCCTTCATGGGGAAAAAATATATATGTATATCTATGATATACACATATATATTATTTATCTAATAAGGAAAATAAATAGACATAAGAGAGAAAGAAGTAGAGGAGTATTGTGGCATATGCAGTGCCAGAGACTATATATATATATGTGTGTGTGTGTGTGTGTGTGTATGTATGTATCCCTTTATCCTCTCTCAATTTCTTTTGTCTCTATTCAATTAATTAATTAATTAATTAACAGGAATAAAAATACTTTTAAAAAGTCTATATTACATAAAGCACTGTGTGTGTTTCCTCCCTGGCCCTTGGTGCTGTGTTCTGAATCATTGGTTTCTTTACTGATTGTACAAACAGCTGTGTCAAGCTTGCCTTGGTGTGAGGCCTGTGCAGGCTGAATCAGAGAACATCCTGTCCTCAGGTTGTTCAGATCTGGTAGGAATGATAGAATCTGTATACAACACCATGGAAGAAAAAAAAAAAACACACCAATGGACACAAGTTACTCAAACATGTCTTTGGCATTTATGAGGTGGGGTGGAGGGGAGGGAAGGACAGCTGATGGGGAGAATAGGGATAGTGATATAGCACTTACCCTGTGCCAGCTAGTGTTTTAAGTGCTTTGCAAGTACAAATTCTCTTAATCCTCACAACTACCCTGGCATCATACAGATGAGGACACAGGACTGGAAAGACTGAGTAACTAACTGTCCCAAAGCCAACAACAGCTGGCAAGTCACTCTGACCAGGCTGTGTGGTACTTTGAACCCTAAGGTTAGACTGTCTGCACCTGATCTGCTCTTGCATCTGTTCACCTGACTGTTAAGAAAAAACTAGAAGACAAAGAGCACTTATGTCTTCACCAATATTCTGTTCAGTGTTCAAAACCAGTATCTCTGCTGCATGCTTGTGTTGTGTCACTGCTAGATTATGAGCTACAAAGAGTCTCATTTAGCTACACTTTTTGAGAGGCTGCCAATAGCCAAACACTACTGTAGCTGCTTTTGCATATTCTAGGTCAATTTACTTCTTGCAATAGCACTGAGAAATATGGTAATTCTCCCTGTTTTTCAGAGGAAGAAAATGGGAGACAGAGAGGAAAGACTTGTTATAATCGTGACTTACAGAACTAAATTTTGGGCACATGTTTGTTTTTGTTGTTGCTGTTTACTTTTATTATTTATTTATTTAGTCAGTTAGTTAATTTGGATAGAGACAGAGAGAAATTGAGAATGTGGGGGAGATAGAGAGCAAAAAAGGGAGAGGCACCTGTAGCATTACTTCACCACTAATGAAGCCTCACCTCTGCATGTAGGGACTGGGGGCTTAAATCTGGGTCCTTACACTTGGTAACATGTGTGCTCTATCAGTTGTATTACTTCCTGTTCCCTTGGACACACATTTGAAACACTACCTTACTGTTTAATTTTTTAATGGACATCAAATATACAAAATATTCAACTTTTTTCACTAGTATCCCAGGCACATAGGCTAGAACTAATATCTTTTTTTATTTGCTTTGCCTATAAGGTAGGATCTATTTTTAAATATCTCCAGAACTAGTATCTGTATCTTAATTCCTAATATTGTTTGTTTATTTGCTATGAGGGAATGAGAGAAGATCAGAGAACTGCTCAGCTCTGGCATAAGATGGTGCTGGGGAATGAATTTGCAGCCTAAGGGGCCTCAGCTATGCAAAGTGGTGCTCCCATAGCCTGAGCCATCTCCCCAGCCCTTTGACTTCTGGCATTAAGGAGCAAGGAATGTGGGTTTTGGATTTAGCTCTGCACTCAAGTTTCCTGTCTGTCACTGTAGATATATAAACTTGGGTACATCTTAACTCTCTGCTCCACAGTTTCCTTGTCAATCAAATGGGTTGATTGTGTTGGAATGCTAGGTTTTACATAGTACTCTAACATACACTTTTATTTCAATCTTTCAGTGAACTTGTGAAATAGGTATTCCTATTCTAGAGATGGATGTAGCCTCAAATGAATGACTCAGGACTCTTCATTCTAATACTCTCTGCCTTCTCTCATCTGGACAAAGAGGACAAGTGTCACATTAGTCTCACTATTCAGGGAGAGGACAGGACATTCACAGGTTAAGATAGATGCCCAGAGGCACTTTACCAATAAAAGGACTACAAAGTAGCAGTGCTGACCACCTAGTGCTTCCTTCATAGCGAGGTACAAATTAGAGCTACTAAGGTCCATTCACCTAGGTGTACTTCTAGAGTCATCAGTTTCATTTGGTGCTTCAGGAAAAAGTCAGGTCATCTTGGCCAAGTTTGACTATGCTCAGTTCTGCCTCATAGACAACCCCCTAGTTTGTGTTTGAGTCCCAACTTCGAAAATTTCTAAGTCTGTACTGTAGCTAGAAATTCTGTATCTAGTGGAAGGAGATAGCCTCACAGGTAGTTGACACATACATTACCATGCGTGAGGACCTAGATTCAAGGTCCAGGTCACCATATATGAGGAACACCTGGAAAGTTTCACAAATGGTGAAATGGTGCTGTGAGTATCTCTCTTCTCTCTCCATCTCTCTTCCCTTCTCTGTCTCTTTCTCTCTGTCAAAAAGGGGGAAAAAATGGCCACCAGGAGCAGTGATGGAGTCATGCAGGCATGGAATCTCAGCAACTATTCTGGTGGGGAAAAAAACAGAAAAGAAAATGTAAAGAGAAATCAGTATCAGGAATCTGCCTAATGGGTCTGGATCTGCAGTGGTTTAGTTGATGGGTTACTGGTTAAATTACTGATAACAACCCAGCACCCCCACTACGGTTGGAAGAAGGTGAAGACACACCTGTTCACCTCACCTAATGAAATTCCATAGGGTATGACGTCCGTGCATCCCAGAGTGACCTCCAGAGGATCTCTGTGAGGCTGGTTTTATGTTACTGAGCTGCCGCTGTTCCTTGCCCTGACAAGTTGCTGTCTTTTGTCACCTAAGATAGATAGATTTTCTGTACAATCCTGTGTACCTGTCTCAGAAGCTTGTATCTGCCCACTATAACCCTCAGGAGTCTCAGGCTCCCACCTCGTTCTTCTTGAAAACTAACACTTCTATTAGCACACTAAGGGCCCTAGGAAATATATCTTAGTTGATATTGGGTCTCTTTATCCTCCAAAACCTATTAATATCCAGCAACCCTCACAACGTACCTTGTGTAACATTAGCCTAATGGATAAGATTCCAAGTCCCCAAGTTCCACTGCCTTAATGGAAAAGAACCCAAGTTGCACAAACCCCTTAATGAGTTTCTGCTTCTGAGTAATCAATAAAAAGGCATTAAAACTTGCCCATGTGCAAGGGCCTGGGGGAGAATGTGGAGAATGTGGGAAGCAATACTGTGCTACTTAGCTCTAGAGCCTGCTCTCAAGGAATTCACCCCGGAACTGAAGGAAACAAGGCCAACTCCTGAGGCTCAGGAAGCCAAGAGTGGTTCAGTGTTAAGAAAGGTTGAGAGGCTGCCCCAACCCTGTGGATGCACCCAGGAGTGGACTCAGGGAAGAGAAAAGATATTGGGTGACATGTTGGTGATGATCCAAACACTATGGGTGTCCCTTAGTAAGCCATCCAAGTGGGGCTGAGAACCTGGCCAGGTATGCCAGGAGGTGTGGAGGAGGAAAGTTGGCAGGAGCTGGGCTAAGTGAGTGGCAGAGTAGCATAGCAGGCACCACTAGAGCCGGCACAGAAGGAGCAGCCATGAATAAGGCGTCTTGGCTGCTCTTGGTGATGGGGGTGGTAAGCTGGTAACAAGATAGCAGTTCAGAGATGGGGAAGAGACAGCTCGTTGGCCCCAGCCTTGAAATCTCTAGCTCTAGATTCACAAAAGGGGCAGAGGGTAGGAGAAGTGGCTTCCACCAGTTATCCCTAGCACTATCTTTGGCATTGCCCCAAGAGTAGAAAGAAAGAAAAAAAAAAACCACTAAACTAAAACAACAAAACAATTTGAGTTCAGCTTCACTCTGAGAGCTGAGCACTGGGAGTTAATCATCCAATAAATATTTATGGAGCATCTGCTCTGTGAAAGAAACTCTTCCAGCCCCACCTGGGTTCTCTATCCTTCAAGAGGAGAGAGGGCTGAGGTTAGAGAGCACGCTGAGGAAACAACAGCTTTCCGCACCAGATAGTGCATGAACAGCACTTGATAAATGATCGCAACTATAGGTCCTGCTTCATTTTCTCATCTGTCAGTTGAGCCAGGTTCTGCAGTTAGTCTTCAGACAGGGAGGTAAGCTCATCTGCTGGTGATCAGCGTGGGTTTCATTCCATTCTACTACTCCTATGGATAAGCCCAACAGGGTCCTGAGTGCTAGGGAATTAGCATGGAAATAGATGAGGAGATGGCCACTCCAAAATCTCACAGTGGTGGTTGGTCAGAGCAAATAAGACCTGCTGCCAGCTATCTGTTATTAAGGAGACAGGGGCCATTTTATAGAGGTGGTGCCCCAGAGCAGTCATGAAAATTGGTATAGGGCATTGGGTGGTGATGCCCATTGTAAAGCACACATATTACCATATGCAAGGACCCAGCTTCAAGCCCCAGTCCCCATCTGCAGGGGGGTGGCTTCACAAACAATAAAACAGTGTTTCAAGGGTTTCTCTTCCTCTCTCTTTTTTTCAAACATTATAAAAAATTTTTTTTTTATTATATATTGGATAGAGTCGAAAGGGGCAGGAGATACAGATAGATAAATAGATAGCAGCTTCACCACTCACAAAGCTTTCCCCCTCCAGGTGGAGAGTGAGGGCTCAAACCTGGGTCCTTGTGCATTGCTCTCAACCAGGTGTGCCAGCACCTGGCTGGCCCCCTTCCTCTGAACAATCCCCAGCATTAACCTGGGTGGCAAAAATAATTAATTAATTAAAATTTTATTGCACTATTAAAAATAGAAAGAATGGTGAAGTAGCATGAAGGCATTTCTTGAGTAGAAGAGAGATGAATTGGCTCACAGGAAGCTGGAAATAAACCTCAGCTATGCCCAGAGGAATAGGCCTTCCACAAGCCCATCACACTGTGTGCTTGAGGAGGGTAAGAGTGAGCTTCCCAGTGTGATTAAAGTATGGGCCTAGAGTAGAGGGAAGGGTTGTGGTACATCTAATAAGTCATACCTAGGAGGCTAGTCTCATTATTCTTACTAATTAATATAATTTTATTAGTGATTTAATAATGGTTCTGACAATTCTAATTTTACAGGGCTTTTATTGTTGTTGCTTTGTTTTATTTTAGTAGAGCATAGCTCAGCTCTGACTTATTGAACCTGGGACCTCACAGACCTAGGCATGAAAATCTTTTTGCATGATGCTATGTTCCTAGCTGAATCTGTCCAGCAGTGAGGGTAGCACTAGGCTAGCCACCATTCAAGGTTCATTTAGATAGGATGGAGCAGAATCCTAGCCTCCACTGGTGAGCCAGTGATAATCCACTGAGAGATGCTGTACGGGGAAGAATACATTTGCTTTGCCCTTTAGAAAGTGCTTTTCATTGTAACCAGAGATAGGGGGTGCAGGTGAGGCTTGAACCAGGACTTGAAGGTAGCTTTGTGTCGGGCCTTAAGCCAGCCCCCCTCCCCACTTTGCTCCATGCTCCATTGCTGATACTATGGCCTATTTACATAATCATTGTTTTGCCTGAAAGATCCCCACCTTTGATCTACCTTCTTTCTACCTCAAGACCCGCGCTGCCTGCAAGGCATTAATTAATCCCACCGGTTAAAACCTTCACAACAGTTGCTAAGGGAGTTTCTACCTTAGCTCACTCTTTTCTTTTCTCCACCCCCTTTCCTAGCCATTTCCTCTTTCGACTTGCCGCTTCCAGTTCTAATAGATAAAAGCATTGTCTCTGATCAATAAAGACACATTGCGTTCCCGCTCCACCATGAGTTCCTGGTCTCTCTCCCATGTCGCTGAGTAAGTAGCAGCCCAGGTTGGCTCCAGTTGAGTTCTCACCAACCCAGAGAGCACGTGCCCAGGAAGAAACGTCCTCACACTAGCCTGGCAGCTTTGGCTCAAGCATGTGGAAGAGAGAGGGAGATTTCAAAGCTAGGAGAAATGGCTGAGTCTGAAACAAAGTTGAGCCCCCCCTCCCCTACCCCATGGTGTCAGGAAGCAGACAGATCCTCCCCTTCCCTAACCCCTCTCCTCTTCCACCCCTGTCCCAAATCCAATCCAGAGACCTTGAAGTCACACTATGCTCCAATTCTTTTGTGTTAACTACCTCTTGCCACCTTCAAATATGATTTGGTGCTCTAGTCTACCTAGTATCCTGTGGAGAGGATGAGAGCTGCCTCTCCCCAGAAGCAAGGATAATGGAAGAGAAGAAAGAAAATAAAGAACTGTGTTGAGCATAAAAAGGAAAGGATCTGCCCTTCCAGCTCTGTGATGGGTCAAGAGGTGGGCAGTCTTGAAGGCAGCATAGACCCCAGGGTGTTGTCCTGAGTACCAGCATGACAACCCAACCCCCTCCCCTCCCTTCCAGGGATTGTGAAGGAAAGTAATGTCTATACATAACATTGTCCTTCAATAATCTGCAGTGGCAGAAGAATGAAAGTGACAACAGACTTCAGAGCAGAGCTTGTTCAGCTGGTCTGGGAACCAGGAGAGGGTTGTGCTAGAAAGAGGGAAAAAGTGCTACTGATTCATAATGAAGCTGGGGGTGGGAGTGGTGAAGAGGAGAAGAACTCGCATCAAAGCATTGCTCGATTCAACAGTCTGGGCACGCAGCAGGTGAATGGCAGATGCAATTACGTTTCTCATCCTTGAGCAGCTCCCCTTCACAGGAGCAGTGTGTAGAATGAATCACCCAGGCCTCCAGGGCTCAGCTCAAGACCACAGTCCAGTGCCTGAAACAATGAACTGAGTGTAATGGGTCCAAGCCCCTTCTGGAGTTTCAGAGCCAGGACCAGGGCGATACAGGAATGCTTTCCAGCTGCCCCACTCTCTGACTAATCTCACTTCCCCATGCTGTGCTGATTCATCTCAGAGACCGTAGGGAAGAAAACAAAGAAGACTCTCAGAGGCCCAAATCTGTCCAGCAGTGAGGATAGCACTAGGCCAGCCACCATTCAATGTTCATTTGTGAGGCAGAGGTGGGATGGAACAGGGGCCCAGCTGCTGGAACAGGTCCTAAATTATCTGACAACCCACAGGCCTCTTCCTCTGAGCTGAGACTACTCCACAATGTGCAATATCATAGTTGTAAGCTACACGGGCCTGTTTAAATTTAAATTAATTAAAATAGGAAGGGACTACAACATAGCTTACCTGGAAGAGAGCCTGATTTGCCATGTGCCTACTAGTACCCCATGTGAGAGTGTTCCTGTGGAAAGCTTTGGTGCTGTCATATCTCTCTCCCACTTTTCTTTCTCTGGGTCTACCTCTTTCTATCTGAAAAACTCAGTCCACAGTAGTGAATATCCAATGACAAGAACAGGAAAGACAGACAGAAAGAAAGAAAGAAAGAAAGGAAGGAAGGAAGGGGGCAGGGGTAGATAGCATAATGGTTATGCAAAGAGACTCTCATGCCTGAGGCTTCAAAGTCCCAGGTTCAACCCCCTGAGCCACCTTAAACCAGAGTTGAGCAGAGCTCTGGTAAAAAAAAAAACAAAAAACATTACTTCCTGTGGTCCGGGAGGTGGCGCAGTGGATAAGGCATTGGATTCTCAACCATGAGGTCATGAGTTTGATCACCAGCAGCACATATACAAGAGTGATGTCTGGTTCTTTCTCTCCTCTCTCATGAATAAATGAATAAATTCTTTAAAAAAAAATCTTTAAAAAAGAAAGAAAGAAAGAAAGAAAGGATGAGATAGATAGATAGATAGATAGATAGAAAGAAAGAAAGAAAGAAAGAAAGAAAGAAAGAAAGAAAGAAAGAGGGACAGTGGGTTAAATGCAAGTGGCACAAAGCACAAGGACCACTGTAAGAATCCCAGTTTGAGCCCCTGGCTCCCAACTTTCAGGAGGGCCACTTCACTAACGGTGAAGCAGATCTGCAGGTGTCTTTCTCTCCCCCTCTCTATCTTCCCCTCCTCTCTTAATTTCTCTCTGTCTTACCCAACAACAACAGTAATAACAACAATAACAGCAAGAGCAACAAAATGGGAAAAATGGCCTCTAGGAACAGTGAATTAGTGGTGCAGGCACTGAGTCCCAGATACAACCCTGGAGGCAAAGAGAGAGAGGGAGAGAGACAGAGAGACAGAGAGAGAGAGAGAGAGAGAGAGAGAGAGAAGGACGTAATAATATAATGTAAAGTTCAGCTCCTCAATCCCACTAGTCACACTCCAAGTCCACCATAGCCAGACATGACTATTGGCAGCCGTATTGGATAGCATAGAGAAATGTCCACTGTAGCTGAAATTTCTGTGAATAGTTCTGGGACACCCAAAAGTAATAATATCAACGTTAAAATCATGAACCATAGCTAGGAAGATGGCTCAGCGGATAAGGCATTGGACACTCAAGCCTGAAACCCTGAGTTCGGCTGCCTGCATCACATGTGCCAGAGTGATGCTCCATTTCTTTCTCTCACTCATTAATTAATAAAGACAAAAATCTTAAAAAAAAAAAGTCAAGAGTTACACCTTGCATGCCATGTATAAAAGAGGGTTCTTTAGGCTAA